>NC_059229.1:6368927-6668927 GCF_020615455.1 Coregonus clupeaformis
AAAGGTGGAGTATACTGTACAAACACACTGGACGCTGATCAGTAAAAATTAAACGAATTTCCTCCTAATTGGAACAGGACGTAGAGTTGGCTAACCCCTGCCAGAGTCACTTCCCACTGGGCACAAACTGGTTGAATCAACGTTATTTCAACATAATTTTTGAACGTATTGTGATGTGGAATCTACGTGGAAAATACATTGGATTTGAAAAAAGTAATCAAAGTAAATTGTAGTTTTGATGGTGAAACTTCAACCACAGGATTATGTAATCATGGTAACCAAATATCAACATAGACAAACCTTGTATAAAATATGTTGAATTTGTAACTTTAAAACAATGTGAGATCTTCAACGTTATATCCAGTATCAGAAAAAAATACTATAGGCTGGGCAGCACCTCCTACTGGAGAATGTACAGTGAGGGAAAAAAGTATTTGATCCCCTGCTGATTTTGTACGTTTGCCCACTGACAAAGAAATTATCAGTCTATAATTTTAATGGTAGGTTTATTTGAACAGTGAGAGACAGAATAACAACAGAAAAATCCAGAAAAACGCATGTCAAAAATGTTATAAATTGATTTGCATTTTAATGAGGGAAATAAGTATTTGACCCCCTCTCAATCAGAACGTTTCTGGCTCCCAGGTGTCTTTTATACAGGTAACAAGCTGAGATTAGGAGCACACTCTTAAAGGGAGTGCTCCTAATCTCAGTTTGTTACCTGTATAAAAGACACCTGTCCACAGAAGCAATCAATCAATCAGATTCCAAACTCTCCACCATGGCCAAGACCAAAGAGCTCTCCAAGGATGTCAGGGACAAGATTATAGACATACACAAGGCTGGAATGGGCTACAAGACCATCGCCAAGCAGCTTGGTGAGAAGGTGACAACAGTTGGTGCGATTATTCGCAAATGGAAGAAACACAAAAGACCTGATAATCTCCCTCGGCCTGGGGCTCCATGCAAGATCTCACCTCGTGGAGTTGAGAACGGTGATAAATCAGCCCAAAACTACACGGGAGGATCTTGTCAATGATCTCAAGGCAGCTGGGACCATAGTCACCAAGAAAACAATTGGTAACACACTACGCCGTGAAGGACTGAAATCCTGCAGCGCCCGCAAGGTCCCCCTGCTCAAGAAATATACACATATACAGGCCCGTCTGAAGTTTGCCAATGGACATCTGAATGATTCAGAGGAGAATTGGGTGAAAGTGTTGTGGTCAGATGAGACCAAAATGGAGCTCTTTGGCATCAACTCAACTCGCCGTGTTTGGAGGAGGAGGAATGCTGCCTATGACCCCAAGAACACCATCCCCACCGTCAAACATGGAGGTGGAAACATTATGCTTTGGGGGTGTTTTTCTGCTAAGGGGACAGGACAACTTCACCGCATCAAAGGGACGATGGACGGGGCCATGTACCGTCAAATCTTGGGTGAGAACCTCCTTCCCTCAGCCAGGGCATTGAAAATGGGTCGTGGATGGGTATTCCAGCATGACAATGACTCAAAACACACGGCCAAGGCAACAAAGTGGCTCAAGAAGAAGCACATTAAGGTCCTGGAGTGGCCTAGGCAGTCTCCAGACCTTAATCCCATAGAAAATCTGTGGAGGGAGCTGAAGGTTCGAGTTGCCAAACGTCAGCCTCAAAACTTTAATGACTTGGAGAAGATCTGCAAAGAGGAGTGGGACAAAATCCCTCCTGAGATGTGTGCAAACCTGGTGGCCAACTACAAGAAACGTCTGACCTCTGTGATTGTCAACAAGGGTTTTGCCACCAAGTACTAAGTCATGTTTTGCAGAGGGGTCAAATACTTATTTCCCTCATTAAAATGCAAATCAATTTATAACATTTTTGACATGCGTTTTTCTGGATTTTTCTGTTGTTATTCTGTCTCTCACTGTTCAAATAAACCTACCATTAAAATTATAGACTGATCATGTCTTTGTCAGTGGGCAAACGTACAAAATCAGCAGGGGATCAAAAACTTTTTTCCCTCACTGTAAATATCTACAGCTATCCTTTGGTCTCCCAAGCCCAGCCCTGCTTAGTCATGATATTTGTCACTGACTATTACCAATGTGCTATCGTGAGAATGATCTCCACTTAAAAACAAAACATATTAACTGTTGTTATCGAAGTCACACTTAATAGAGCAAATAAAATGTGGCCATACTTTATCACTCATATATCATCAACGATGCTATTTAGCCTTATATAACAATTGCAAAGTCATCAATAGTTATCGTTTCAATTCAACACAGAATTCAACTTAAAATAGTCAATGCAATAGGCCTTGGGTTTCAAGCTCTGGTTGATTTCAAATGTAATGATATTTAGTGATATTGAATTGTTTTTGGTTGTCAACGCAACCAAATTAACATTTGAAGGAGCTGTATCTTCTGCTTGGATAGTTCCATCTGTGACACTGACTTAGTCTGATTTTCAATTGTTTGTCTTTGGATTCACGTCTGCATCTCAACCAAAAATCTAAGTTAAAGAATAGGACTGAATCAAAACAAACTTTGATTAATGGCCATTTAAAGTTTGATTTTATTTAGTCCTGTTCTTTAACATAGATTTTGGGTTGAGATAGATGTAAATCCAACATATCAATTATTAATTTGGAGACAAACTGGAATTAAATCCAGACTAAATCAGTGGCACAGATGGAACTATCCAAGCAAGAGATAAATCTCCTTCAAATGTTGATATTTGGTTGCGTTAACCACCAAACAAAATTCAATGTTACTTTTGAAAAACAATAAATAGCCTGTTAACTTGTCGACATGTTAACAAATAACAGTTGAAGTCGGAAGTTTACATACACCTTAGCCAAATACATTTAAACTCAGTTTTTCACAATTCCTGACATTTAATCCTACTAGAAATTTCCTGTCCTAGGTCAGTTAGGATCACCACTTTATTTTAAGAATGTGAAATGTCAGAATAATAGTAGAGAGAATTATTTCTTTCAGCTTTTATTTCTTTCATCACTTTCCCAGTGGGTCAGAAGTTTACATACACTCAATTAGTATTTGGTCGCATTGCCTTTAAATTGTTTCACTTGGGTCAAACGTTTCGGGTAGCCTTCCACAAGCTTCCCACAATAAGTTGAGTGAATTATGGCCCATTCCTCTTGACAGAGCTGGTGTAACTGAGTCAGGTTTGTAGGCCTCCTTGCTCGCACAAGCTTTTTCAGTTCTGCCCACAAATTTTCTATAGGATTGAGGTCAGGGCTTTGTGATGGTCACTCCAATACCTTGACTTTGTTGTCCTTAAGCCATTTTGCCACAACTTTGGAAGTATGCTTGGGGTCATTGTCCATTTGGAAGACCCATTTGCGACCAAGCTTTAACTTCCTGACTGATGTCTTGAGATGTTGCTTCAATATATCCACATAATTCTCCTTCCTCATGATGCCATCTATTTTGTGAAGTGCACCAGTCCCTCCTGCAGCAAAGCACCCCCACAGTATGATGCTGCCACCCCCGTACTTCACCGTTGGGATGGTGTTCTTCAGCTTGCAAGCGACCCCCTTTTTCCTCCAAACATAACGATGGTCATTATGGCCAAACAGTTATATTTATTTTTCATCAGACCAGAGGACATTTCTCCAAAAAGTACGATCTTTGTCCCCATGTGCAGTTGCAAACCATGGTCTGGCTTTTTAATGGCGGTTTTGGAGTAGTGGCTTCTTCCTTGCTGAGCGGCCTTTCAGGTTATGTCAATATAGGACTCGTTTTACTGTGGATATAGATACTTTTGTACCTGTTTCCTCCAGCATCTTCACAAGGTCCTTTGCTGTTGTTCTGGGATTGATTTGCACTTTTCGCACCAAAGTACATTCATCTCTAGGAGACAGAACGCGTCTCCTTCCTGAGCGGTATGACGGCTGCGTGGTCTCATGGTGTTTATACTTGCGTACTATTGTTTATACAGATGAACGTGGTACCTTCAGGCGTTTGGAAATTGCTCCCAAGGATGAACCAGACTTGTGGTGGTCTACAATTATTTTTCTGAGGTCTTGGCTGATTTCTTTTGATTTTCCCATGATGTCAAGCAAAGAGGCACTGAGTTTGAAGGTAGGCCTTGAAATACATCCACAGGTAAAGTGAATTATAAGTGAAATAATCTGGCTGTAAACAATTGTTGGAAAAATTACTTGTGTCATGCACAAAGTAGATGTCCTAACCGACTTGCCAAAACTATAGTTTGTTAACAAGACATTTGTGGAGTGGTTGAAAAACGAGTTTTAATGACTCCAACCTAAGTGTATGTAAACCTCCGACTTCAACTGTATGTGTTGGATTCATGTCTCCAACTTGAGTTGAAGAAGTTGAAGAATTGGATTAAGCCAGTGGCTCAGTTGGAACTATCCAAGCGGTAGATACATCTCCTTTAATGTTGATGTTTTGTTGCGTTGTCAACCAAACACAATTCAATATTCCTTTTACAGTAAATAGCCTAATGTTAAGGTTATCTTACAAACTAATGTAACATTCAACCTTAAAATGAGTAACACATCCTTGGCCACATTTATTCAACGGATGTCTTTACTGAACGAATGCAGGTGTACGCAACCATACAGACCCTTGCACGTGCACACACACACTTGCACAAGACCGTACCATATAGTCCTGGTGCATGTCCTGCAGCTCTGTCATGGAGTGGTGTAGCTCCGCATCCAGCTGCACGTTGGTATGCTCCACCCTCATCTTGTTCTCCCTCAGCAGAGCCACCTGTTGCTCCAGACACTTGGTCTGCCTCTCTTCCACCTCACATCTATGACAGGACACACAACACATCTCATCATATCAACTGGGTTGTGTTCATTAGAGCACTCAATGGAAAACGTTTTGAAACGTTTTGAAATGGGAGAACGAAACAATTTGTGTTTCTTACTGGACAGGTAGTCTCTGTTTCCATATTTCAGTCAGTGATATTGACTTGTAATTAGCTTTGACCACAGTGGTCTATACAAAGCAGCTATAGGCCTACACTTTACCAAGAGGTGGTGATGGTTACATAGGAAAATGTTTTTCAATGTAGGGCTACTGAATGTACCCGACTCTGGTAAACTAGTCAGGGAACTCTACATGGGTGGTGAAACATCTACACATACTGTGCATGTAGGTAAACACTGTGACACAGTATATGGAAATCTAAGCAGGTGCGTAGACCTTTCCTGCTGTCAATTACCAAAAGCACCCTCTTTGGCCTCATGGCTGAAATGTTATTAATATTTTTCTTAATTTCATAATTAATGAAGTTGGGGTTTTTTTTACAGACGAAAATCCAGTGTTTCTATGTCAAAAGGTTTTGTTATATTTCAGTCTTCTTTGATGCATATAAAGTGTAATAGTGGGATGCAAGCTCAAAATGGAATACATTTCAACTCTATATCTGACATGGTACAGGTGTTTTCTTTTTTTAAAGCCCTTAACCATGTGTGTGAGGTGTATACTTTTGTTTCAAAGTAGATTTGTTTAAGACTACCAAGAATCACTCTGTGTGACCCTGATTTAGCCCACTGCAAAAGGTTTTAAGATATACAAGTGTTTTCAGGTAAAGGTAAATAGACTGCACACAACAATCTATGCTCCCATGTGTTTTAGTGACTCTTACGTCTTCATCAGATCTGACCTAATCCTTATCACACATTGGGAAAAAAATTGCAACAGTCATTCAGTAGTTGCAGTAGTCCTCACTTCCCAAAAGATGCTAAAGTCACAGACATCAAATCAAAGTTTATTGGACGCGTACACAGCTTAGCAGATGTTATAGCGGGTGCAGCGAAATGCTTATGTTACTAGCTCCTAACAATGCAGTAAAATGTCAACAAGTACACAAATAATAACAATAACAAATAAATAATAACAAATACAATACAAACCTTGTGACACAGTGATGCAGACAACATCGTGACAGTGACCCAGTATATAAATAGAGGAGGTGTGTATTCATAGCTCATAGCTGCCTGCATGTTGTTGCCCTCCCTTGCCCTTCAGGGGTTAATGGATCTCTGTCTGCGTCCCAAATGGCACCCTATTCCCTATTTAGTGCACTACTTTTGACCACACCCTATGGGTACCCCGATGGGCCCTGGTCAAAAGTAGTGCACTAAATAAGAATTAGGGTGCCATTTGGGACGCGGCGTCTCTGGCAGTAGCAGAGGGGCCGGTGTGTCACTCTGCATCAATACAGATGGGAAAGTGCCGACGAGGCACAACGCAGCCGGGTTGCGATTTGTATGCAGGTTGTTGAACAGGAGTGGGAACGAGCCGAGTTATAACAAAGTGTGGACTGTAGGGGGAAATAAAATATCTGATTGTTATTCAAGAGGTGCATTTAAAGTGCATTTAAAAGTTATATAATCTGAAATCGGTCGTTAGTATTGTACTAACAGTAGGAGTAGGATTTGATGGATTTTAGCCCTTAAAATAAGATGTTTACAGAAGGCATTCACAACTGCTATGGTATATCTGTGTTTCTTTAGATATGATGAAAATAAATACTATGAGGCTATGTGTTACTGTATTAGTGGATGGCCCTCCATAGGCCTAACCTAGTGTGTCCCAAACACTACTGACCTGGCCTGGATGGTAGAAGCCTTGGACTTCATGTGGTCAGACTGCAGCGCCAGCTCGGCATTCTCCATCAGCAGCTTACCAACCTACAGAACCAAAACACAGTCAACACACACAAGACAAAATAACAAGGAAGTGAATAAGATGTGACGAGAAGCATGCAAAACATGATCGTTTTCAGAATGTGTTCAATCTTGTTGATCCATGTAATGTCATTGGTCCAATAGGTAGGAAAACACAATGAAACATGAAATCACATACGACTACACCTCAGTACACTGGAAGTTCACATTGACAGGTGCTGCATCAAATGGGGTCTTTCTCAAAATGTGAAAACGTGGGTGAGGCTTATCAAAATAGAACAACTGTAATAAAGGTTTCGCTTCCTTGTATTACACTAGCCTCGGCTCATACTGTATGGCATGACAATGACCAATAGAAGAGTTGGCTACAGCACATAGAGTATGGGACAGGGCTAATACACTAGCACAAGCATAAAATAGATGCCTTTGAAAGTTCATCAAAGAAAGGAAGTTGGAACAGAGGTAGTTTTGCGAGCCAATGTAAGTTAGAGGTAGTTTTGCGAGCCAATGCTAACTAGCGT
Organism: Coregonus clupeaformis; assembly: GCF_020615455.1. Lineage (NCBI taxonomy): Eukaryota > Metazoa > Chordata > Actinopteri > Salmoniformes > Salmonidae > Coregonus > Coregonus clupeaformis. Next base: position 6,376,128 of record NC_059229.1, read on the forward strand.
TAGCGCAATGACTGGAAGTCTATGGGTATCTGCTAGCATGCTACTTCCAGTCATTGCACTAACACTAGTTAGCGTTGGCTCTGGAAACCACCTCTAACGTCCTTCATACTGGACACAGCGACATAACAATGGTATCCACGATTCCATCTGACTGGGGAAGTAGATAAAGGGCCTCATTGCCAAAAATCCCGAAGTATCTCTTTAATCAATTTATACAAGCCAAGTTGGAACTACTCTTTGTTCTGTGAGAATAAGATAACTTGAGGTTGATCCATTTCACATTCATTTAAAAGACTGTTCATGCTTGTCAGATTGCCACCAGCTCAATGAGTCAGTTTTATTACATGACGACGTCCCACGATTTGGGTTCATTAAGACAAGGCCTGAAGCAGTTGTGGCACAGATATTAAATCCGAAGAGCCTCTCCCAGTAATTCTAGTGCTTAACCTGATAAACCATTTATTGTTGGCTTTAACTGCAATGTAAGTACATGAAACTTAAACTAACGTTATCCAAAATCCCTTGCATCTTTGATATTTACATTTTTACTGTACAACCTAGGGCCATTTTGAGCAAACAGAGTTTCAATGTTGACTCTTCCTTTGCCAATCACAATATCACAATGCTTACTCAAGGCCAACACACCCATTTTGAAGGAAAGCTAGGAATAACTTGGACTATTGTGTGGTATTTGCTTACAGAACCACCTCAAAGATTATGATCATATTTTAATTGTAGTTATCCTTTCCATTGTCTTAGCTCTTCCAGTTATTCATCTCTGACTGTGTTGATTTATAGCCCTGTGAGAGTACAAACCAGATATCAGCACTTTGTTTTCTTCCAAAAGTGCACTTGTCCAACTGAACATTAACTGATTGATTTCAAATCAAATCACATCAAATTGTATTTGTCACATGCTTCGTAAACAACAGGTGTAGACTAACAGTGAAATGCTTACTTACAGGCCCTTCCCAACAACGCAGAGAGAAAAAAAGAAAAAAAAGAAAAAAAACTAGAAAAATAATCATGAAGAATAAATACACAATGAGTAATGATAACTTGGCTATATACACGAGGTTCCAGTATTCCTTATTATGGATCGTTATTCAATGCTTCTAAATAGAATGAGGGTGACGCTAGGTCTTGAAACTTAAACCCACAACAATAACACTAGTCTAGGACTGAAACCGGACTTGAGGAAGATGCACATAACAAAAATAATTGTTACTATAAATCAAGGATTCATGTCAAAGGAAGATTTGAAGAATGTTATCAGTTATGCGTATGTCAAGTCCCTCATTTTTCATTTCATTTTATTTATTTAGCCAGGATAGTCCACTCAGTAACAATTGCCACTGTTGTCCAGGGAGTCCTGGCTTTCATAGAAGTCAACATTCTAGGTATTAGTCCAGGCGAAAGTGTGAGGAAATGTCATGCATGAGTACATTTGCACATTATATATTCTCACATGGTAAAGCCTGCAGATATGATATCAGTGCTGCTATGCATGATGGATTTTTAAGATGATCAATGGATTGGCAATCGCTCATATTTTACGCAACACTCTCACTGAAAGTAAAATTGAGCATAAAGGTCAACCCTCCCTTTGGCTTCAATACTAATAGGTCAGATCTTGGAGGTTTCTTCGCCTTTGTCTCCATTCACATCCAGAGACCATAAATCAAGGAGTGGTTGCAAAACCTCCAATCAGCTCATGTGAGCGAGCTGACAATTACAGCAGCCTGTGTTAATGGTCTACTAGGGCAACAGCATTTAAATCAATAAAAGGATCCGCATTCTTGAGTGTGACATTGGAATGATGGCTCGTTTCCAAATGTCATGACATAGAGTGTGACACTACTTCTCATCCTCTGTAATAGTGGACATTGTCTGGGTATGAACCACTTTGTCATATGTCCGTTTTAATTTGACTGCTATTAAGTGTAATCATCACCAGGACTGAAAATAGTTAATAACTGGTTTGTTCAGCCAATGCTGTGTCTGTCTCAAAGCCAAAACCCTGCTAGCATGAAAACATATTTGAAGTAAAGATGCTTTGCAAGCTATTTTCAAAGACATTTTGTCTGCTTTGGTCAACTATGGTTAAAAATGATATGGATAATATACAGCACAATGGGCAAGTTAGATTCTAAAAGTCAGTCCTACTTGCTACTGTATGGCCACAACACACCAGCTCAATCAAATCAAGGCATTACAGTACCTCAGCATAATCACTGGCAAACAAATGGTCTGTCAGTGGACATAACGAAAACCACGTTTTGAATGAGTTGGGGTCCCTCAGGGCTTAATGTTTGGACCAATTAAAAAGGGAATAGATGCCAGTCTCACCTGGAAATGAAGCTCTTCCACAGTCCTCTCCTGCTGGGTCCATTCCCAGGCATGTGGGGCATTCCTCAGGCCCCAGTCTGCTATCTGGTCCTCCAGACGCCGGTTGTCCTCTTGCAGCTTGTTTACCTGCTCCAGGAAGCCTTTCAGACGGCTGTTGAGGCCCTGCATGGTCCACCGAGAGTCCTGCAGAAAATCCATGGTGCCCCTACGCAGTGGACACCCAAAAAACACACACAGACGCCTCTCAGGGGTGCTATCAAACACTTACAGCCACGCCAACGCAGGAGAGTGTCCGATACAAAGTGTCAACCCAAACGTACAGTAAACACTTATGCCATCCAAAAACTATTTCACTACTATTGCAGCATACGTCCACACCACAGCCACTTCTACCCACTTGCAACCCTGGCAGGCGGCACCCTGCCTGCCACCGATACTGATTTCATTACGGACTCATGAGGTGTTTACTGGGTAAATATTTACCCAGCAATACTCACCTGTGAGGCAACGTGGGCGTCCCTTTCTCTCTCTCTCTCTCTGTCTCTGTCTCTCTCTCCAGGCTAGGCAGCACCGTGTGTTGGCAGTGGTAAGGCAACTACCAGTCCCAGTAGTCCCTGGTCACTGCAGCGAGCTGGTCCTGATTCTCCCCTCCCAGACGGAGCTGGAACACATTCTTCTCCACTGCTTCAACAACTTTCACTTTCCCACTGGGTCCCAGGTCAGAGATGGTCCCCTGTTTGTGACAGATCAGATAGGAATGGTAGGGTTAGCGCTAGTCTCGCTATCGCTCTCGCACCAACTATGTGTCAGCTGTCATTGAGTCAGCCATGACAGGGCCAGTGGTACTGTCCCTGTTCTTTCCACCCCTAACACAGCCTGCAGCAGTGCTGTAGGGGTGAATGCTGGGGTAAAGCAAAGCACTCACTCGCTGGACACACTGCTGCTTACATCACCAGCGCTCTGAGGCTCTTTGTGCTCTCTGATCCAGGATTACTGAGCCCTGTGTGGAGGGAAAGTTCAGGCACACACTGCGACAACACTCTCTGTTTGCGTGTGTGTCTGTGTTTGTGTGTGTTTGTTTGCACATGTGTGTATGTGTGTAAACAACATACTATCTTCTAATACTACACTTTATTAATGAATAATGAGAAACTAATGTCTATCCACTGACTCGTCAGATCAACATCCTGTAATAAACACTGAACTTTGTGCTGTGTCACATGGGTTGCTCAATTCCTCCCTTGACCACCACTACCCTCTCATTGGCCTGTGTTGTGAGTGTGTGTGTGTGTGTGTGTGTGTGTGTGTGTGCGTGTGTGTGTGCGTGTGTGTGCGTGCGTGCGCGTGCGTGTGTGTGTGTGTGTGTTTCTCTGGGGGAGCAAGTGAGATCATTTCCAAGACGTATGGTTAAGGTAGTTAAGGTGTGGGTGCGGCATCTAAAGAAGCCAGTGAACGTCTGACGGAAAATGGCGCAATAAAACATCAAATTTAAGCCGCTCTGACAGGGTGTTTTGAATGTGAGTCAAGGTAACACAACTCATAGTCATGATCTATTCTATTATCTCATCTATTCATCTTTCTCTCTCTCTCTTGGAGTAGGCACTTTCAAGTCCTTTCCAGTCCTTTGCACTCTCAATCTACCTCATTATGTGATTAAGGCAGCAGATGACTGTGGGATTTACTTGTTGGATCAATAAAGGATTTCTCTTCCTTTCTGTGTCAACAGCCGCGCCTGCATTGTACCATTCACAGACAGGATCTAGGGATCATTAATATGAGGTCACACTTAAACCTGCTACAAACACTGTGTCTGTCTAGACTCTATAGTACAATTATCACCATGGAAACACTTTATGGACAAAAAGCAGAGTGGTTAAAGAGACCGTTGAACGTTCTCTCACTGAACTGTTTCCCTCAGAGGTTGCCAGAGCTGTGGTTTCGGCTTTGGGCCATAACAAGCGCGTACTATTAGAGAGAGTCATACAGTCTATTCGGACAGGGACGAGAGAGAGGTGAGAAAGGTTAGACCCACACATCCACCAGACACAAATGTGAAACCAGGTGAGACCTAACAAGCATGTCAAAGGGAAACGAAAACTAGAGCAGGTGGAAGCTAGCGGCCACACAGGGCTGTTAGGGCTCTTACCATCACACACGCCCACGCAGAGCTGGCCCTCAGCCTCGCCTATCCCCCTGGTATAGAGGGCGTTGATGGTTTGATGGTTATGATGAGGGCGATTGATAGTGCTGTCGTTAACGAGATGAAAACAATTCGGTGTAGCAAGCTCTTCTGTGCGTCTGGGAGAACCGATCACAAAATGTGAGTGAATGCGCACAGGGAATGCGGCCCGGCCTGTTCCAGTCACTGCCGTGCGTTGCTCCCACAAGCCGAGGAAGCAGTTTCGTCTCACGACATTCAGAGGGAACGTTGAGGCACGCAATTAACTGAGGGGATTAGGCAGGCAGGGAGTGACTCGTTGGTCTACATCTATGAAGCTAATAACCAGAGGAAAACCCATTAAAAAAGGTGTCAGTTCAGGTGGTTATCAACTGAAATGGTCAAGAGGATGCACCGATTGCAATATCATAAGGAACAACCCATCTTCTGTCTGATAAAATACATATCTTGATGGGTCGAACCCTGATAATGGTGTTACGCTCCACAGAGAGCAAGTAAACAAGTAAAAACCAGATAGAGGTCAGGTGTTGATCTTGACAGTGCTACTGAAGACCTCTAGGTCATACTCCTTAACCCGTTGCCCCTCTTAAAGTACATTCATTCCTCTATATGTTTTGTACAGCAAAAGAGCAATTCTGACAGCTGACATAGGTTTTTTTTTTACCTATTCCTTTAGGAGTTGAAGCTTTATTAAAGTAACAGTGGGACCTGCAGGTATCATTTGAAACACACTGTAGCACACAGTACTGTGTTAATGCCAAGATGGTTTTGTCGGAGAATGATGTCATTATGCAAGCCTCTGAGACTAGAGCCCTGATTTGTAGGGTTATTATGGTATTAATTGCAAACCAGTTGAAAGGATTAACATTTTACATTTTACATTTTAGTCATTTAGCAGACGCTCTTATCCAGAGCGACTTACAGTTAGTGAATACAATTTTTTATTTTTTATTTTTTTTTCACTAGGTCCCCCCGTGTGGTTCTGGGATTTTTGCTCACCGTTCTTGTGATCATTTTGACCCCACGGGGTGAGATCTTGCGTGGAGCCCCAGATCGAGGGAGATTATCAGTGGTCTTGTATGTCTTCCATTTCCTAATAATTGCTCCCACAGTTGATTTCTTCAAACCAAGCTGCTTACCTATTGCAGATTCAGTCTTCCCAGCCCGGTGCAGGTCTACAATTTTGTTTCTGGTGTCCTTTGACAGCTCTTTGGTCTTGGCCATAGTGGAGTTTGGAGTGTGACTGTTTGAGGTTGTGGACAGGTGTCTTTTATACTGATAACAAGTTCAAACAGGTGCCATTAATACAGGTAACGAGTGGAGGACAGAGGAGCCTCTTAAAGAAGAAGTTACAGGTCTGTGAGAGCCAGAAATCTTGCTTGTTTGTAGGTGACCAAATACTTATTTTCCACCATAATTTGCAAAAAAAATCATAAAAAATCCTACAATGTGATTTTTTTGAATATTTTTTCTCAATTTGTCTGTCATAGTTGACGTGTACCTATGATGAAAATTACAGGCCTCTCTCATCTTTTTAAGTGGGAGAACTTGCACAATTGGTGGCTGACTAAATACTTTTTTTCCCCACTGTAGACTGTTATGGAGGACTGAGGGACATGTTAACAGAACTAGAAAATTATGGGGTAGATGAAGAAAAGTATGGAGGGCTAAAATATGTGGAGAATACGAGTAATGGGGAAGGTGAAGAACTTAGACAGTATGCTGACTCTGATCAAAAACAGAGTGAGACAGAGAGACGACTATCAGAGCAAGGAGCCACGGGAGGCAAAGCTATAGTAACAGAATTAGGTAAGGCACTATACGCTCATCTGGAAAAAGCAAATTTAAGAAACAGAAGGACAATAAAAAAGCCAGAAAAATTATGGATACTAGGGATGCCCAGAGAATCCTAAAGGGGAGGGTCAGCTAGTGGCAGTAACTATGCAGGCTGATGAAGAACCTATGCTAAAGGTTCAGGTGAAGAATAGAGGCACCCCAATGATGATAGATACTGGAGCAAATTACTCATGTGTAAGTCCAAATTATGCCTCTCACCAACCCCATGTCAGGCAAAGATACACAGACAGTATAATTTTCATGACAAACGCAGTTAATACATATGACAGTTCCAGTTGAATAAGAAGCAGGAAAAAGCTACATGTGTACATATATTAGTGTCAGAACAAATTCCAGTTAATTTAGTAGGAAGAGATGTGTAGACTGTGTATAATGGGGGTCCAGATTAAATGCAGATCAGAGGGACTAATAATAGTTAAGGAAGGGGTATGTCCACAGAAGGTAATGGGGAAACCATAATCACATTAGTAAACTATTTTGTTAGAAGGGGGGCCACAGGCATGTGGGAAAGTACAACCAACGAGGCAAGGGATAGCATATTTGAGTTTTCGACGTCACGAAGCATGTTGGAGTGATTGAGTGGTAGCAGTGCGGCTAAGGAAAAGCCTAGGGGTTTAAATCTTATGGGATTTTATTTCGTTTTATGAGCACTGAATTGTGGAATTCACCGGAGAAGGGAGCAGTCACAAGTGATGTTCTTGAGGGTTGTCTGAAAGGAGGGATCAGGAGATGTGGCAAGAGAGTGTGTCACGCTCTGGCTCCGGGACTTTGTATGTTGAGCCAGGGTGTGTTCGTTTCGTTGTGTTCTGTATGGTTGGGTGGTCATGTGGTTGTTTTTCCTTGTTTGTATTGAGTGACTCCCAATCAGAGGTAACGAGTGTCAGCTGTTGGCTCGTTAGCTCTGATTGGGAGCCATATTTAAACTGTGTGTTTTCACCGTGTGTTTGTGGGTTTTTGTTCCGTGTTCAGTCAGTGTTACTGTGGACTTCTCGATCGTGTTTTGTTTTGTATTTTGTGCTTTATCTATTAAAGTCATGTTCATTTCACACGCTGCGCCTTGGTCTACTCCTTCTCGTCAAGACGATCGTGACAGAAAAACCCACCAAAAAGGACCAAGCAGCGTGTCCAGGAGCAAGGAGACTGGACATGGGAGGAAGCGCCGGGTAAGGAGATAGAGAGGCTGGCGATGGCCCAGGTGGGCAAATCGTGGTCCTGGGAGGACATGCTCGGGGGCAAGGGACCTTGGGGTAGGATCAAGGCCCTGGCGAGAGAGGAGCAACGGGCGTCAGCAGGGCCATCGTCGGAAGGACGAGAGGCAACCCCAAGAAATGTTTTGGGGGCACATGGCTTGGGCGGCTGGGCAGCAGGAGGCTGCCACAGGGCAATTTGGAGAGGAGGCCACCGGGTTTTGGGGGCCAGAAGGCAGGTTGGCGAGGCCGGGATGGAGAGCGGAACCAACTTCCCGTACTCAGGCATGGCAGCATAGGACGGGGCAGGTTCCGCGGTATGCGGAGCAGTGTACGGTGCCACGAGTGGTCCGGCACAGTCCTGTACGTCCTGTGCGAGCACCCCGCACGTGTCGTGCGAAGGGGGGTATGCAGCCAGGACGGAGTGTGCCGGCTCAACGCTCGTGGTCTCCTGTGCCTCTCCGCGGTCCCGGATATCCTGCTCCAGTATCACGTGCTGTCATGTCGGTACGGGTACACAGCCCTGTACGTCCTGTGCGGATGCCTCACACAGAGTGTGTGAAGGTAGGCATTCAGCCGGGACGGGTTGTGGCCGCTCTTCATTCCAGGTCTCCTATCCGTCTCCACAGTCCGGTGAGGCCTGTCCCTGCTCCACGCACTAAGTTAATGGTGCGCGTCGCCAGCCCAGCCCGGCCTATCCCTGCTCCACGCACCAAGCCTACGGGGTGCGTTGCCAGCCCAGCCCGGCCTATCCCTGCTCCACGCACCAAGCCTACGGGGTGCGTTGCCAGCCCAGCCCGGCCTGTCCCTGCTCTACGCACAAAGCCTACGGTGTGCGTCGCCAGCCCAGCCCGGCCTGTTCCTGCTCCACGCACCAAGCCTACGGGGTGCGTTGCCAGCCCAGCCCGGCCTGTCCCTGCTCTACGCACAAAGCCTACGTGTGCGTCGCCAGCCCAGCCCGGCCTGTCCCTGCTCTACGCACAAAGCCTACGGTGTGCGTCGCCAGCCCAGCCCGGCCTGTTCCTGCTCCACGCACAAAGCCTACGGTGTGCGTCGCCAGCCCAGCCCGGCCTGTTCCTGCTCCACGCACAAAGCCAGGGGTACGAGTCGTCGGCCTGGTCCAGCCCGTTCCTGCTACTCGCACCAAGCCAAGGGTGCGAGTCGTCAGCCTGGTCCAGCCCGTTCCTGCTACTCGCACCAAGCCAAGGGTGCGAGTCGTCAGCCTGGTCCAGCCCGTTCCTGCTACTCGCACCAAGCCAGGGGTGCGAGTCGTCGGCCTGGTCCAGCCCGTTCCTGCTACTCGCACCAAGCCAAGGGTGCGAGTCGTCAGCCTGGTTCAGCTCGTCCCTGCTACTCGCACCAAGCCAAGGGTGCGAGCCGTCAGCCTGATCCAGCCCATTCCTGCTACTCGCACCAAGCCAGGGATGCGAGTCGTCAGCCTGGTGAGGCCCGTTCCGGCTCCACGCATCAAGCCTAGGGTGCGTATCGTCAGCCAGGTCCGGTCCGTTCCTGCCTCACGTGCCAAGCCAGGGGTGCGCGTCGTCAGTCCAGATCCTACCAGCTGGGCCAGATCGGACCGGGGCGCTACGGGGGATTGAAGAAGGGTGGTGGTCAAGCCCGAGCCGGAGCCGCCTCCGAGGAGTAATGCCCACCCAGCCCTCCCCTGTTTGGGGTTTTTGAGGCGCGGTCGCAGTCCGCGCCTTTAGGGGGGGGTACTGTCACGCTCTGGCTCCGGGACTTTGTATGTTGAGCCAGGGTGTGTTCGTTTCGTTGTGTTCTGTATGGTTGGGTGGTCATGTGGTTGTTTTTCCTTGTTTGTATTGAGTGACTCCCAATCAGAGGTAACGAGTGTCAGCTGTTGGCTCGTTAGCTCTGATTGGGAGCCATATTTAAACTGTGTGTTTTCACCGTGTGTTTGTGGGTTTTTGTTCCGTGTTCAGTCAGTGTTACTGTGGACTTCTCGATCGTGTTTTGTTTTGTATTTTGTGCTTTATCTATTAAAGTCATGTTCATTTCACACGCTGCGCCTTGGTCTACTCCTTCTCGTCAAGACGATTGTGACAGAGTGAGAATTTCGAATTTAGATTGTGTGGACTGATTAAGAGGTATCAAAATGGAAACTAACTAAATGTGTACTTTTTCTTCCAGGAAAAAGGGGGGAGTGATTCTCTTTTCTTTTAAATATTTTCTGAGACTATAAATAAGGCCTGGCCATTTTTTGTTTGTTTATTGTTTTACTATATGGTGTTCAAATAACCACAAACAAACCACTTAGTATGAAATGTTAGCTGTATAGGATTTTTATTTGTATTTTAGGTTTTGTCACGGGATGGAAGTGAAATATCTTAAAGGGGCAAACACATGTAATTTGGGCTTTTATTTACTGAGGGATAAGTAAATATGTGTGATTTATTTTGAAAAGAGCTGTACTACAGACATACTGTACACTTGGGATACAACATTTGTTAAATGTTTTGATGGTTGTTAATGAGTAGTATACTATTTGATGGAACAATTAATTGAATGATTTCAATGACCTCTGCAATCTGTCCTGGCTTTATAGTGTGGCCTGATCATCCACACTGTAAATCTTGGAGGAATGCTGAATTAGGAGTTGATTATAATAAGGAATTGTAAAGAAGTATATAATTTGGCATTAATCCTATATATCATCCCAAACAGGACAAAGATGAAGTGAGAGAGTTAGTCTTGAAGGAGAGATATAACCTTGAATAATGTTATCGAATGCAATTGGGTTAAGATATCATCAAGGGTTGCACACGATGTGATGCATGTGTCCAAATGGGGGAAGGTGCTAAATATTTTGTTTCTTTGGGCTTACAGGGTTTTACAGGGGTTTTAATGATTTTTGGGTTTACAGGAGTTTTGATGGTTTTAATATTTTTAATGTTTTTGTGGTAAGATATGCAAAGTGTATTAAGGATATGAGCAGTAGTAATAATGTGTTATGGGTTAGGTTAAATCTTTTTTGTTTTTGTGATAGGAGGCAGGGTGTAGAGGTGGTCTATCTATGAAATGAGTGAACTACAACGAGCTGGAAGAGGGTGTGCTTCATAATCTCAAGGCTTCTCCTGACGGATGAGAGGACATAAGTAGCATACTGTGTCTCACCTAACCTAACAATGTTCTTAATATTTTCTTTTCATGGGTGAAGATAACTCTGCCCAACTGAGTAGGAGAATCTGAGCATTTTCTGCGCCCTGGAGACTATGTGATGGCAAAAGAGTACAGAAGAAAAAGCTGAAAAGACCCTATGTGGAGGGGCCCGTACCAGGTGTTGTTGGTTACCTCAATGATGGTAAAAGTGGGAGAGACCGATACTTAGATCCATGTTTCCCACTATAGCAGTGTTCCAACCCCAGGAGAGGAAGACGGCCCCGCCATTGGGTAGCATTGTTGTCTTTTGTGTTTGTCTGTGCTTTTGTGTCTTTGCAGCAGTAACTCCGAGCTTCCCTATGGGTAGGCTGGTAGAAGGACACTCTTCGCAGACCGATGTCGATAGATTGAGAGGAACTCTGGCTGATCCGGAGACCCTAGTGACGGAGGAAGGTTAACAGCTAAAGTGACCATACATCATCGTCCCGGTTACACCAACGGCGGTACGGATAGAGGGGAGCGCGATTCGGGTATCATCTAGACCATTGTACCAGAGTGAGGGAACTGATGACTAAGAGACCACCGAGACTTTCAAGACCTCCAAGACCTTCCAGACCGCCGAGAGATTCCAGACCTCCAAGACGCACCAGATATCCTCATCATTGATTTTTCTGCACTTGACTAGTTCCCTGAGAATAAGGGGAATGGGGTACTGATAATAGTAAAGAGCAGAAGAACAAGACATAGAAGGGATATAGACAGGATTAGAATGTATATTCCTGCACAGGCAGGAACCATAACTAAAATACAGAAAGGGATCACTATTCAAATACAAGGGTTAAATGGTTATTGGTGTGGGAAGAACCAGCACAAGGAGTATGGGGAAATCACATGGGGTAACGGTGACCTTAAGATAATAAAAGAAAAAGACAGATGGATCATAGACATAAGGTTTAACAGTTCAAGACTTAGATAAACAATTTGATGTAGTACTTTGTGTTAGAGTTCCAGGGGGAAGTGCTGTTGGAGTAGTTATTCCTTGGGAAAGTGCACTAAACCCTGTAGATATTAGAGCCATACCAAATACAGAAGAAAGGGAATGGAAGGAGCCATTAAACAATGATTGGTATAGATGAGTACAATATATTACATTACAATTAAATAAAGAAACTAGTCTAATATGCACCACATCTCCGTTTAAAGAATTAACAGTAGTTCAAAATCTTCACAGTTACCAGGACTGTGTGCTAGGATTCAAACACAACTTTTGTAATATTTAGGAAATTCTAACTATAAACAATTTTATGATCAACCAGGATGAGGAGAGAAGTGTAAGCAATTGTTAGAATAGGAACAAGGAAAAGGGAAACACCAGAGTAATATCAAATAGACTATGAGGAAATATAGGAATGTTACAATAAAACAATTGGGTTATATAATTTGGGAGAATTCAAGGGAGAATGTGAAACTAGGGGGCGTTTAAACAGATAGCCTTTGGAATACAGGGACCCCTCAAAGGAAAATCTATCAGGCAGCAGGATCAAGTATTAGAAATGGGTATTGAGAATGAGTGATGAAACATAATGATTTGTCATATAGTCAATGTTAATAGGGATGTTTTGGATTGGAAATTAACTAAACTAAACTGTTATGATCTGTCCTTTCCTGAGGTTACTACGGATGGTGTCGTAATGCATAGCAGAGATAATTCGGTCCAGAACGGTGTAAACCTCAATAAAAACCAAAAACCCTCTACCTGGCTGAAGAGGAGCAATAAAGGCGTTGAAGACGTTCCTGTCCGACACCACCTCTGCCAGGAGACCTGAATCCAGCATCAAATCAAAGCAATCAATTGCCTTCTCTTTTGTGCCTTTTCTCTCAAGAATGTGACAGGAGTCCATGTGGAGTGAGCAGGAAGAGAGAGGTCTATGCCAATACAACATTCTTCATAGTTTGGGTATACTGGTTGGCAAATGGACAAAATAGAATGGGGGTAGAGGTGAGGTGGTTCAGGTGTGACATTGGAAGTTGGGCCATTGCCATGGGCAATCCAAGATGAACTATGAAGCTATCTGAAGAACATAATGAAGACGCCAGAAGATTGAGTGCCGGTAGAGGAAGGGAGTGTTAGTTGAGGTAGTATGTTGATTAAGGAGGTATTATACACTGCTAAATGTATAGTAATTTAGACTAGGAATGCATTAAGATACTGATCTGTTGTAATTCTCGTTATGAGGAAGTTAATGCTAGAATTACGATAATATAAATATACATTCCGCCAGTGTCAATATGTGCCAAGGTGAGAGTTTTAACTTTGAATGATGGAACCAAGGTGACTAACTAAGAATTGTCATTCTAAAGTTGTTTTGGGTAATTAATTTGATTATGATTATGAATTATAAGTGGACTGATTGATCTGAATAAGTTATACATATGAATGCCTAATGATGTTGACATTGCAATTAATGGATTAGATATTGATATTGATTCTTTTGATCATTATACTACTTGTGATATGGGTAAAAAAGGTTATGTAAGCTAAAGATGTTGACACCATTCTTAACATGTCCTAGATATTATTGTTAAGATAAAGTTGCATATTTTGATGTGTTAGGATACTAACACTGTCACGTTCGTCGAGGAGTGAAGGAGACCAAGGCGCAGCGAGTGAAAAGAACATGTTGACTTTATTACTTAAAGCAACCAAAAACAACAAACCAAAGCGACGAATGAGAAGTCCAATAGTGACAAAGACTAAACAGGAACAAAAACCCACAACACCCACAGGAAAACATACAGATTAAATATGGCTCCCAATCAGAGATAACGAGCCGACAGCTGACACTCGTTACCTCCGATTGGGAGTCACACGACACTACAAATAACTCACCCAAAGCACAACCAAACGAATACACCCTATACAACAAAACCCCACAACAAAACCCAACAAAACAAATACACCCTGGCTCAAATACAAAAGTCCCGGAGCCAGAGTGTCACAGTACCCCCCCCTAAAGGTGCGACCTCCGGGCGCACCAGCATACAGTCTAGGGGAGGGTCTGGGTGGGCGTCTGTCCACGGTGGCGGTTCTGGCCCTGGTCGTGGTCCCCACCCCACCTTAGTCACCACCCGCTTCCCTAGCCTCCTCCACATGACCACCCTCCAACTTACCCCACCTGGATTTAGGGGCAGCACCGGGCTAAGAGGCAGCACCAGGATAAGGGGCAGCACCGGGCTAAGGGACAGCATCGGGCTAAGGGACAGCACCGGACTCAATGGCGGATCCTGGCTGGCTGGCTCTGGCGGATCCTGGCTGGACGGCTCTGGCGGATCCTGGCTGGACGGCTCATGGCTGGCTGAAAGATCTGGCTGCTCATGGCTGGCTGACGGATCTGGCTGCTCATGGCTGGCTGACGGATCTGGCTGCTCATGGCTGGCTGACGGATCTGGCTGCTCATGGCTGGCTGACGGATCTGGCTGCTCATGGCTGGCTGACGGATCTGGCTGCTCATGGCTGGCTGACGGATCTGGCTGCTCATGGCTGGCCGACGGATCTGGCTGCTCATGGCTGGCTGACGGATCTGGCTGCTCACGGCTGGCTGACGGATCTGGCTGCTCATGGCTGGCTGACGGATCTGGCTGCTCATGGCTGGCGGAAGGCTCTGGCTGATCCTGTCTGGCGGAAGGCTCTGGCTGATCCTGTCTGGCGGAAGGCTCTAGCGGCTCCGGTCTGGCGGACGGCTTTGAAGGCTCATGGCAGACGGGCGGCTTTGCAGGCTCAGTACAGATGGCCAGTTCAAGCGCCTTAGGGCAGACGGGCAGTTCAGGCCCCGTTGGGCAGACGGCAGACTCTGGCCGTCTGAGGCGCACCGTAGGCCTGGTGCGTGGTGCCGGAACAGGAGGTACCGGGCTGAGGACACGCATCTCAGGGCTAGTGCGGGAGAAGCAACAGGGCATGCTGGACCCTGGGGACGCACATAAGGCCTAGTGCGGAGAGCAGGAACAGGGCATGCTGGACCCTGGGGACGCACATAAGGCCTAGTGCGGAGAGCAGCAACAGGACGCACAGGACTCGGGGAACACACAGGAGGCTTGGTGCGTGGTGTAGGCACTGGTGGGAAAAGGCTGGAGACACGCACCATACAGCTAGTGCGTGGAGGAGACACAGGGCTCTGCAGACGTACAGGAAGCCTAGTGCGTGGTGTAGGCACTGGTGGTACTGGGCTGGAGCGGGGAGGTGGCGCCGTAAATACCGGACCGTGCAGGCTTACTGGCCCCCTTGAGCACTGAGCCTGCCCAACCTTACCCGGGTTGATGCTCCCGTCGCCCGACCAGTACGGGGAGGTGGAATAACCCGCACCGGCCTATGTGGGCGAACCGGGGGACACCATGCGTAAGGCTGGTGCCATGTAAGCCGGCCCGAGGAGACGCACTGGTGGCCAGATGCGTTGGGCCGGCTTCATGACATCCGGCTCAACGCTCAATCTAGCCCGGCCGATACGTGGAGCTGGAATGTACCGAACCGGGCTATGCCTGCGTACAGGAGACACCATGCGCTCTACTGCGTAACACGGTGTCTGCCCGTACTCTCGCTCTCCACGGTAAGTCCAGGGAGTAGGCGCAGGTCTCCTACCTGACTTTGCCACACTCCCTTTAAGCCCCCCCCCAAGAAATTTTTGGGTAGTACCCACGGGCTTCCAGCCTCGACTCCGTGCTGCCTCCTCATACCACCTCCTCTCGGCTTTAGCTGCCTCCAGCTCTTCACGAGGGCGGCGATATTCTCCCGGTTGTGCCCAAGGACCCTTTCCATCCAGTATCTCCTCCCATGTCCATGAATCCTTGATAGGCGTCCATAAATCCTGTGTAGGTAGGTCCTGTTGCCGCTTGACACGCTGCTTGGTCCTTTTACGGTGGGTTTTTCTGTCACGTTCGTCGAGGAGTGAAGGAGACCAAGGCGCAGCGAGTGAAAAGAACATGTTGACTTTATTACTTAAAGCAACCAAAAACAACAAACCAAAGCGACGAATGAGAAGTCCAATAGTGACAAAGACTAAACAGGAACAAAAACCCACAACACCCACAGGAAAACATACAGATTAAATATGGCTCCCAATCAGAGATAACGAGCCGACAGCTGACACTCGTTACCTCCGATTGGGAGTCACACGACACTACAAATAACTCACCCAAAGCACAACCAAACGAATACACCCTATACAACAAAACCCCACAACAAAACCCAACAAAACAAATACACCCTGGCTCAAATACAAAAGTCCCGGAGCCAGAGTGTCACAAACACATATATGGGAAATGCTACAAATAAACAAAAGTGGGGAGCAATGTTTATAAAGATGGCAATCATGATAGGCATACTACCTCTGTTAAAATCATTTGTTGATCCAAACCACAGTAAAACAAATGACTGTACAGATCATTGTTACTAGTTCAACCAAAGAAATACACCCAGTTCAGGGAGCTCCAGGACAGTATGTAAATGAATATGGGAAATTGTGTAAATGTTAAAGGAGGACCAATGGACTGTCCATTTGGGAATTCTGAATGTTTGTATGGTTGGATTGGCTTGCCATGGTTACAAAGCCCAATAGAAAAATGTGGAGGTTAATTTAGAGGAAAACATTCCAGACTTGTAACCAATACCTGACTGGGCTCTGGGTTCTCATCAGGATGGGTAAAGTAATGAGGAAGATATATTGGTTTAAATATATGCATGTAAAATGTAACCACATATGGCAAGGCTAAGAATAAGTAAATGCACATGTTTACATTCATTTTTTAAATTAATCTTTGTATTATTGGGGCTTTGTTGGAAAGTCCCAAAGGGGGGATTATATAGAGATATTTTATGTATCATTAAGGCAAAATGTAGGGAGATGCCAAAGGTAAAATATAATAAACATGTTTGATATTTTATAATCCAGATGCATGCTTAAATAAGGAATATAGCCATGCAGTATATAACTGTATTTTAAATGAATGTATGTGCTCTTTCACAAAAGCTCTCAACCTATAACCTATATGCTTATTATGGACACAGTATGCTTTACATTAGTTGTCTTCTTGTTATTAGTAGTTGTTATGTATAGTCTTTTTTAAGAAGGGGCCTGAGCCACGCAGCCAATAGAATGATAGAAGGAGAGGCTTCATATAGAAAAAGCATTTATGACCTTTTGGAGTGGACCATGTGTGACAGCTGGACGTTGAAAGAGATGGGTGGTGCAGAACTAAAATAAGTTAGGAATTTGCCATAAGGGGGTAACTGTATATGCTATGTAAGCATGTTTGTGCATTTGTGTGTGTATAAAAGGGAGCGCTAAGCCAAAGAGAGACAGTCGTTCCATGGAACTGCTCGGCTTTTGTTATTAGATAATAAAAGTCTAATTTTTGGATTTACAAGCTCCAGGTTCTTGAGAGATATTTTTTAGTTGACTACTTTTGAGTCAAATATTTATACGACATAATCCATGGCTTCTGGTTGGGATATGTACGTACGGTCACTGTGGGGACGACGTCATTGATGCACTTATTGATGAAGCCGGTGACTGAGGGGAAAAAATATTTGATCCCCTGCTGATTTTGTACATTTGCCCACTGACAAATAAATGATCAGTCTATAATTTTAATGGTAGGTTTATTTGAACAGTGAGAGACAGAATAACAACAACAAAATCCAGAAAAACGCATGTCAAAAATGTTATAAATTGATTTGCATTTTAATGAGGGAAATAAGTATTTGACCCCCTCTCAATCAGAAAGATTTCTGGCTCCCAGGTGTCTTTTATACAGGTAACGAGCTGAGATTAGGAGCACACTCTTAAAGGGAGTGCTCCTAATCTCAGTTTGTTACCTGTATAAAAGACACCTGTCCACAGAAGCAATCAATAAATCAGATTCCAAACTCTCCACCATGACCAAGACCAAAGAGCTCTCCAAGGCTGGAATGGGCTACAAGACCATCGGCAAGCAACTTGGTGAGAAGGTGACAACAGTTGGTGCGATTATTCGCAAATGGAAGAAACACAAAATAACTGTCAATCTCCCTCGGCCGAGGCTGACATAGCAAATACTGGTTTTTATAAATTTTTCTAAATATTACATTTACATAAGTATTCAGACCCTTTACTCAGTACTATGTTGAAGCACCTTTGGCAGTGATTACAGCCTCGAGTCTTCTTGGGTATGACGCTACAAGCTTGGCACACCTTTATTTGTGGAGTTCCTCACATTCTTATGTGCAGATCATCTCAAGCGCTGTCAGGTTGGATGGGGAGCGTAGCTTCACAGCTATGTTCAGGTCTCTCCAGAGATGTTCGATCGGGTTGAAGTCCAGGCTCTGGCTGGGCCACTCAAGAACATTCAGAGACTTGTCCCGAAGCCACTCCTGCGTTATCTTGGCTGTGTGCTTAGGGTCATTGTCCTGTTGGAAGGTGAACCTTCGACCCAGTCTGAGGTCCTGAGCACTCTGGAGCAGGTTTCCATCAAGGACCTCTCTGTACTTTGCTCCATTCATCTTTTCCTCGATCCTGACTAGTCTCCCAGTCCCTGCCGCTGAAAAACATCCCCATAGCATGATGCTGCCACCACCAAGCTTCACCATAGGGATGGTGCCAGGTTTCCTTCAGACATGATGCTTGGCATTCAGGCCAAAGAGTTCAATCGTGGTTTCATCAGTCCAGAGAATCTTGTTTCTCATGTTCTGAGAGTCCTTTAGGTGCCTTTTGGCAAACTCCAAGTAGGCTGTCATGTGTATTTTACTGAGGAGTGGCTTCCGGCTGGCCACTCTACCATAAAGGCCTGATTGGTGGAGTGCTGCAGAGATGGTTGTCCTTCTGGAAGGTTCTCCCATCTCCAAAGAGGAACTCTGGAGCTTTGTCAGAGTGACCATTGGGTTCTTGGTCACCTCCCTGACCAAGGCCCTTCTCCCCCGATTGCTCAGTTTGGCCGGGCAACCAGCTCTAGGAAGAGTCTTGGTGGTTCCAAACTTCTTCCATTTAAGAATGATGGAGGCAAATGTGTTCTTGGGGACCTTCAATGCTGCAGAAATGTTTTTGTAGCCTTCCCCGGATCTGTGCCTATACACAATCCTGTCTCGGAGCTCTACGGACAATTCCTTCAACCTCATGGCTTGGTTTTTGCCCTGACATGCACTGTTAACTGTGGGACCTTATATAGACAGGTGTGTGCTTTTCAAAATCATGTCCAATCAATTGAATTTACCACAGGTGGACTCCAATCAAGTTGTAGAAACATCTCAAGGATGATCAATGGAAACAGGATGCACCTGAGCTCAATTTCGAATCTCATGGCAAAGGGTCTGAATACTTTATATATATATTTCTGTTTTGTTTTGTTTATACATTTGCAAAAAATTCATTAAGGGCTATTGTGTGTAGATTGTTGAGGGACATTTAAAAAACAATCTATTTTAGAATAAGGCTGTAACGTAACATTTACATTTTAGTCATTTAGCAGACGCTCTTATCCAGAGCAACTTACAGTTATTGAGTGCATACATTATTTTTTTCATACTGGCCCCCCGTGAGAAACGAACCCACAATCCTGGCGTTGCAAGCGCCATTCTCTACCAACTGAGCTACACGGGACCCATACAAAATGTGGAATAAGGGAAGGGGTCTGAATACTTTCCGAATGCACTGCATATATACTTATTTAGGAAAACCAAGGATGGGGGGGACATTACTTTAAAAATGGCAGAGTAATGAAAAATGTAAATGAGTTTTGCGTTACATGACGTTCTGTGCACTTCTGGTGTTAAAGATGAGGAGAGAGGGACAATTAAAAAACGATTAGGCCACATCATAATCTGCTTTGACATGGTTTTGTGAAAACACCTCCGGGCTTAAGAGTCCTTGTTGTTCTGAAAAACAATTAACACCTAGGAGTGGCACACTTTCCTGCTATCTCCTTTCTGTTGAACAAGGATGGGGACATACTTTATACACGTCCAAACAAGTCAAGGTAAAGGCTCCATAGACAGCAGGAGGGGTCGCCAGAAGAGCAAGAGGTGTGGAGTCTGTGTGCACTGGCATGATCTGGTTTAGCCTACCCTCTGCCCATCACAACTGATTTAGGATGAACCGTTCCTTCCTAAATTATAACTGATCAATTAAACTTGGTTAAAGCTAAAATACTTAGTTGCTACATCCTTTTTTGTCATAAAAATGTATTATGTATACCCATTGATTCTTGAAGAATATGACTTATAAATGCCACATGAGCCTAGTTCAACTGTCATACCCCATCAGAACACAAAATAAAAGCTATTGTTACCCCAATGTTTGTAAACAAAGTAAATGTAAACGAACACTATATAGCCTCAAAACATGGTTAAAACTATAATGTTGATATCATGGATGGTCAGTCGTTGCATCCATAGATCTGTCTATGAATTTGAGAGTGGTTACATTTCTCCAGTCCCATTCCTCAGCTTTTACCAAAACAGAGGTGGGGTTTGGGCTTTGTTATTGTTTCAACTACAGATTCTAGCTTTAAGGGCTTAAAAGAACAATATGTGCAGGCTGGCCCAAAAGCATTACAAGGATTGTGGTCAGACAAGCATGGCTTACACAACCACAACACTGGAGAGAGCAACTTCTTTGCTACAAAAAGGAGTGTCAGAAGGTTATATTAGAGCTGTATGATTGGTCCCTTAATAAGCTTGATACTGTAGTGTACATACTGGTATAAATTGACTAATAGGCCTATTCAATAGGCGTGTCATGGAATTTGAAATGCAGCACACAGAGAAAGTAAACAACTTGATATCTAGGGGTAAAGAAGACTACGGCCGTGTTTAGACAGGCAACCCAATTCTGATATTTTTTCCACTAATTGGTCTTTTGACCAATCACATCAGGTCTTTTCACATCAGATCTTTTTCAGAGCTGATCTGACTGGTCAACTGACCAATTAGTGAAAACAAATAATTGGGCTGCCTGTCTAAACGCAGCCTAAAATGTCTGCTCTGTTTGTCACTAGGGCTGTCTGCTTAGATCTGACAAGGCACCCTGAAGGTGTTCACTGTCTGTCCACATCCTTTGAAGCCTAATGCATTCACAATGGCTCAAATCCACAGTTCAGTTCAGCTCAAGTCACAGAGTTAATGTCAGTGGACACCCTATGGGGAACTCCTACTCCAACCCAATTGGCCAAAAGTAATCTGTCAGTCATTTTAGATTATTCCATTTCATGTGGTTAATTAAGACAGTCTTAATTAAGACCGTGTTAATTATAAATTACTGTATGTTGAGAAAACAAATAAGATCATGGGAACACTTTAAATGTGTGTTGTGATGAGTGTTGCAATGAGTAAATAGTCTGTGTGGCACAAAGTGTGCATGAATTATGTCTGTCTGTTACTATTTTCACCTAGAGGACACAACATTGCATTCAATTTCTCCATCAGGTAATGAACTGATGTACAGATGAGGAAGCCGTGCGGGCTTGAAAATAACTGCTAAGTACTTAGCCACTGAGCACAGACATCAATTCAACATCTATTCCACGTTGGTTCAACATCATTTCATTGAAATGATGTGGAAACAATGTTGATTAAACCAGTGTGTGCCCATTGGGTAGTAGTTCAATAGGCATCTGTCAGTACGCTGTGTCACTGTTACGGATACAGGTATCCTGTGCCTTTTTGTGTTTTTCCTCTCATTCTGCCCTAATCACAGGTGTCCTTTATGTTCCTGATTGGTGTCCAACATCCGTTGGTCTGCTGATTGCTGAGGTGGACCTATCAGTGGACATTCCTCTGTATTGCACCACCTGTTTCTGGTTTCCCACTTACACCTCCCATTGTTTAAAAGCCAGTCAGTTGTGTTTGTAGAGAGAGACTATTTTCCGTATGTGAGTATGGATACTGTGGTGTCCTGTGTTTTGTGTACTCACTCATTTGCTGGTTACTCTGTTGGGTAACTTTGTTGTGTGTTTCTGGGAAAAGGGGGATTTAAGCAAGTTGCCCTTGGGCATACATTACCCGTAGGAAGAAAACTGTCTAAAAACACTAGTTAGACCTGAGCGGACCACCCACTGTAATTTATGTATGATTAGCAGTAGCTTAGCGGTTCTTGAGGCAGGCAAGATCAGTTTAGTTTTTTTTTACACTATTGTTTCCTTTCTTGGGTCCTGCTCAGCCCTTTTTCCCAAACCTTTACCGTGTGTTCAAAATAAACATTTTATGTTTGACGGTAGTTTATGGTTGTCGTGTAGTTTTTGTTCTCACTGTTTCCATGTCACGATTCTAATTTGCATGAATTATGTTACGGGTCTCTTGTCCATCCATCCTAGACGCGTAAAGCCACGGGGTTCGTAACATAATGTGGGGGCTCGTCCGGGATGATTCTCATTGATACCCATGCTACTTATGCAAATTGTTTAGTGTCTGGTTCAGTGTTGAGCTTGGCAGCTGTAACTAACTGGTTTTGTGTTCAGTATTCGTCGGCTCGTGTTGCTAGTTTAAGATGGCTACTTTTGAGTTGGATGCCTTTTTGGAAAACCCTACGTGGGAGGTTTTTGAGAATTGCCGTAGAGTGGATCTACAGGCTTTGGCTGACCACTTTTCTGTACCCATATCAAGGGTTTTAGTGAAAGCAGAAGTTAGGAAAACAGTGTTAGAGATATTGTTGAACGAGCGAGTGCTTGAGTTACCGTCTGCTGCTCCTGTAAGCCCGTCGGTGTCTGAGGACGAGGCTAAGGCTCCAGCCACATTGCCCCGTTTTGACCCACTCTCCCCACTGTCTGACAGTGATGCCAGGATGGATGTCCGCTCGACACGGCTCCAAATGGAGGTGGAAGAGAGGGCACAAATCAGGCAAGACAAGCTGGAAACGCGTAAGCTAGAGGCAGAACAGGAGACGCGTAAGATGGAAATGGAGACGCGTAGGCTTGATCAAGAACTGGAGACGCGTAGACTTGATCAGGAACTAGAGATGCGTAAACTGGAACTGGAGGCAGAAACCGCGAGGTTAGTCTCTGCTCATACTATGCCTGCTAGTGAGCCATCCTCACCAGCTGTGTCGTCTGCTACTTTTGATATTAGTAGACAGATCACCTTGGTACCTGTGTTTAGGGAGTCAGAGGTTGATTCCTATTTCAGTGTTTTTGAATGTGTAGCATTGAAATGGCCCGAAGAGGTATGGTGCCTATTACTTCAGTGTAAATTAACAGGTAAAGCCCAAGAGGTTCTGTCAGCGCTACCTCTTGAAGACCGCTTGAATTATGACGTGGTCAAAGCTACTGTTCTTCGTGCCTATGAGCTGGTTCCTGAGGCATATCGACAGAGATTTAGGTCTCATAAAAAGTATTCTACTCAGACTTATGTGGAGTTTGCTAGAGACAAAGGAAATCTGTTTGACAAATGGCACAGTGCTAGTAAGGTAACTGATTTTAACTCTCTACGGGAGTTAATCTTGTTAGAAGAGTTTAAAAATTGCTTACCCGAACGCATTGTAGTTTATCTGAACGAACAGAAAGTATCCTTACTGTCGGAAGCGTCTGTATCGGCAGACGAGTTTGTGTTGACGCATAAGAGCGTGTTTTCGGCTCGTACGGAGAGCAGGGCCGCAGAGTTGCTAACTTTTAGTCCTAGTCGACCAGCAGTACATCCAGCACGCCCAAAAGATGTGCGTCACTGTTTCTATTGTCATAAGGTGGGACATATGGTTAATGATTGCTTTCTGCTAAAACGCAAACAGAGGATGCCTCAGCACGCCAGGCCGCCAACGGGTGTTGGGCTGATTCGTACGGTTGTAAGGCCGGAATCAAGACAGAGGCCTCATGGTGAATGTGGTTTGAAAGTCCCTGTCCCAGTCCCAGATCACAGTTATGAACCGTTCATTTTTGAGGGGTTTGTTTCCATATCAGATGACGAAGCGTCTCAGCGTCCAGTTAGAATCCTCAGAGATACTGGTGCGGCGCAGTCGTTCATACTATCTGATGTGTTGCCCTTGTCCAATAATACATATTGTGGTTCCAGTGTGTTAGTACAAGGAATTGAAATGGGATTCGTCCCTGTGCCATTGCACTTTGTGAACGTACACTCTGAGTTAGTCAGTGGATTGTTCAGAGTTGGAGTACGTCCTATGTTGCCAGTAAAAGGTGTGACATTTATATGGGCAACGATATTGCCGGAGGAAAGGTGATACCCGTATTGGAGGTATTGGATAACAGTGACCAGTCTCTCTCCGAGGAGCTGGCACAGGGTTATCCAGATGTGTTCCCCGCTTGTGCTGTCTGTCACGAGTTGCTAAGCCAGAACCCAGAAGCAGACCAGGACAAGGTAAGTTGAAACGAAGGTGAGTGTTTATTTACAAGTTCAAGAGTGATGCTGAATAATCCAGGGAACAGAGCGGGCGGCGTTGATTAGTTGTTGGGGGTGCAGTGGTT
This sequence comes from Coregonus clupeaformis, assembly GCF_020615455.1. Lineage (NCBI taxonomy): Eukaryota > Metazoa > Chordata > Actinopteri > Salmoniformes > Salmonidae > Coregonus > Coregonus clupeaformis. The sequence goes on from NC_059229.1 coordinate 6,400,248, forward strand.
GATCCCATCCTGGGTCGGCAGCCGCCGACCACCAGGCAGAGGTTGGATGAAGGTTCCGGACGGGTGACTGCAGATGGAACAAAACGGGGGTAAGTAAGCAACAAACCAACAAGGTGCAAAAACAACAAAACTAACGCTAGGCTCTAAGACTGATACTCTGGTAAACCTACTGTTCATGGCTAACGATCCGGCAGGGAATGGATGTTAGGCCAGAGCCTAAGAAGGGTGATGATCAGGACCAGGTGTGCAGATTGCTGATGGGATGCAGGTGCGGAAATCAAGAGAGCTCCCCGGAGCGTTCCAGAACCCTCGGGAAACTGGAGATCACGAACATAACAACTAGTCCACAGACAGGACCCGACTCAGACTGCCGGGATCGTTACAGTACCCCCCCTCCGACGAACGCCACCGGGCGGACTCCCGGAGCGCCAGGATGGAGGCGGTAGAAGTCACTGATGAGGTCAGCATCTAGGACCTGTCGCCGCGGAATCCAACTCCTCTCTTCAGGACCATACCCCTCCCAGTCCACGAGATACTGGAAACCCCGGCCCCGCCGTCTGGAATCCATGATGCGACGCACCGTGTAGGCAGGACCACCTCCGATCATCCGAGGAGGAGGAGGAGGAGGCGGAGGAGGCAACAGAGGACTGAGGAAAACAGGCTTGAGGCAGGAGACATGAAAGGTGGGATGGACTCTGAGCGTCCTCGGGAGTTTGAGTCGAACTGCCACCGGATTGATCACCTTCTCCACCACAAACGGACCAATGAACTTCGGTAACAACTTCCTAGACTCAGTCCGTAAAGGAAGATCCCGTGTGGCCAACCAGACCCTATCTCCGATGGTGTAGGTGGGAGCGGGGATCCGGCGACGATTCGCCTGGAGCTGATACCGGTCCGAAACTCTAAGGAGTGCTTTTCTGGCCCGATGCCAGGTCCGGTGGCAACGACGAATATGGACCTGAACAGAAGGCACTGAGAGCTCCTTCTCCTGAGAAGGGAACAAGGGAGGTTGGTAGCCATACAGGCACTGGAAGGGAGACATCCCAGTGGCAGATGTAGGGGAGAGTATTGTGGGCATACTCAACCCAAGGCAACTGAGAGACCCAGGAGGTGGGGTTGGAAGAGGCCAGACAGCGTAGCGTGGATTCCATCTTCTGGTTGGCTCTCTCCGCCTGACCATTAGATTGGGGGTGAAAACCAGATGTGAGACTGACTGTAGCTCCAATGGCCAAACAGAAGGACTTCCAGACAGCAGAGGTAAACTGAGGGCCACGGTCGGAAACGATATCACTGGGCAACCCGTGGACCCTGAAAACCTCCCTAACCAGGATCTCGGACGTCTCCGAGGCAGAGGGAAGCTTGGCAATAGGCACAAAGTGGGCGAACTTGCTGAATCTGTCCACGATAGTCAGAACGACCGTGTTCCCCTCAGAAGCGGGCAACCCAGTGACAAAGTCCAGGGCCAGATGCGACCATGGTCGCCGGGGAATAGGAAGGGGGTGAAGTAGTCCAGAGCTGGGCCGATTGGTACTCTTATTCTGCGCACACACTGGACAGGCAGCAACATAACCCCGAGTATCCTCGGCCATGGCAGGCCACCAAAAAGCGTCTGCGAAGAAACGCCATTGTCCGAGCCACGCCAGGGTGACAAGCCATCTTGCTGGCGTGGGACCATTTGAGGACAGCAGGACGAACCGACTCAGGCACAAACAACCGACCGGGTGGACCGTTACCGGGACCGGGCTGAGTCCGAAGGGCCGCCAGCACCTCCTCCTCAATCTTCCACATAACTGCTCCCACGACGCAGTTCCGGGGGAGAATTGTCTCGGTCTTGGACCCACTCTCCTCCGTCTTGGAGAACATCCGGGACAAGGCGTCCGCCTTGCCGTTCTTAGATCCAGGTCGGAACGTCAGGGAAAACTTGAATCGTCCGAAAAACAACGCCCACCTGGCCTGAGGGGAGTTGAGACGTTTAGCCGATTGCACGTAAGCAAGATTCTTGTGGTCAGTCCAGACAATAAACGGTTGCTCCGCCCCCTCCAACCAGTGGCGCCACTCCTCCAAGGCAAGTTTCACCGCGAGAAGCTCCCGGTTACCCACATCGTAATTCCTCTCCGCAGGCGAAAGGCGACGAGAGTAGTAGGCGCAGGGATGGAGTTTACTGTCCGTGGAGCATCGCTGCGACAGGATGGCGCCAACTCCCACATCAGACGCGTCCACTTCAACGACGAACTGACGGGCCGTGTCCGGTTGAGAGAGAATCGGTGCGTTGGTGAATCGCCTCTTCAAATCCAGAAACGCTCGATCCGCCTCCGGATTCCACTTGAAGGTCCTGATACTGGAAGTCAAGGCAGTTAACGGAGCGGCCACACGGCTGTAATCCCGGATGAATCTGCGGTAGAAATTCGCAAACCCCAAAAATCTCTGGAGCTGCAATCTCGTACCGGGCTGGGCCCATTCCAGAACCGCTCTAACCTTCTCCTGGTCCATCCTAATCTCTCCCCTGGAGATGATGTACCCGAGAAAGGATGTCGTGTGGGCGTGAAACTCGCACTTCTCGGCCTTCACGAACAGGCGATTCTCCAACAATCGCTGCAGAACCTGCCGGACATGCTGGACGTGGTCGGAAGGTTCCTTCGAGAAGATCAGAATGTCATCCAGGTAAACAAACACAAAGAGACCGATCATATCTCTCAGGACGTCGTTCACCATACTCTGGAATACCGCTGGAGCATTGGTCAGTCAAAACGGCATCACCTGATACCGAAGTGACCCATCGGTGTATTGAAACCCGTCAACCACTCGTCCCCCTCTCTGATCCGGACCATGTGATACGCATTGCGTAGGTCTAGCTTGGTGAACACCGTAGCACCCTGTAAGGAGTCGAAGGCAGAACTCATCAAGGGCAGGGGATACTTGTTCTTGACCGTGATGTCATTCAACCCCCGATAATCAATACACGGTCGAAGAGAGCCATCCTTCTTACCCACAAAGAAGAATCCTGCCCCCAGGGGTGATGACGAGGGACGAACGAGACCAGCAGCTAGGGACTCCTTGATGTAGGTCTCCAAAGCCTCACGTTCAGGTCGGGAGATACTGTATAACCTTCCCTTGGGGTAGACAGCTCCAGGGAACAGGTTGATGGCACAATCATATGGTCGGTGGGGAGGGAGTGACAGAGCCTTCTGCTTACTGAAAACTTCCCCCAAATCGTGATATGTCTCGGGAACCAGGGACAAATCTGGGGGTTTAGCCTCAATCACCTGACTGGGAACCGAATGGGGGCAGGCAGTCTTGAGACAGTTAGCATGACAATCAAGGCTCCAACTCGTTACCTTGCCCGTCACCCAATCGAACGTGGGATTGTGTTCCTTCAGCCAGGGGTATCCAAGGACCAGAGGAACCTGGGAAGACGGCAGAATGAAGAATGAAATCATCTCAGAATGATTCCCCGACAACCGCATCTTAACCGGTTCAGTCCTCATCGTGATACGTGCCAGACTACTGCCGTCCAGAGTGGTAGCTTCAATGGCTTCCGGCAATTGCTCCTTGGAAAGCCCCAGCTGTTCCACCAACTCGGCATCTAGAAAGCTTCCATCGGCACCTGAATCGATAAAAGCGTTAATCGCTAAGCTCTGATTCCTGTTCATAAGGGTAGCCGGAAACGGGGTCTGACAGAGGTATTGAGAGGTCGAAACTGGCTCGCTAAAAGTCCTCCCAACTTTAGCGAGCCGCGCAGTTTGACGACCCGACTGGAACCTGAGAAGCTGATCGGTTGGACGGAGCCCATTGCTTCTCCCTCCTTCGCTCTCGGACTCGATTATCCACCCGAATAGACAAGGCTACCAAGCTGTCCAGGTCACTAGACTCCGGATAGGGAGATCAACTCATCCTTGAGCTGCTCCGACAGACCCTGGTAAAGGCCGCTTGCAGAGCCTCCTCATTCCACCCACTCTCCACAGCCAACGTCTTGAACTCGATCACGAAGTCGGCCACGCTGCGAGTTCCTTGGCGAAGCGAAAACAGGCGCCTAGCTGCGTCCCTCCCTCGGACGGAATGGTCGAAGAGCTTCCTCATCTCGGCCGTGAACCCCTGGTATGAAGCCATGCAGGGATCCTGTCGTTCCCAAACGGCTGAAGCCCACTCCAGCGCTCGACCACGCAGCAACTCAATCACAAAGGCTATCCTAGCCTTGTCTGTGGCATAAGAGTAGGGCTGTAGATCGAACACTAATCCACACTGCATAAGGAAGGAACGGCATCTTCCCAGCTCCCCCTCATATTTCTCCGGTGTCGGAACCTTGGGCTCACGGAAGGACACAGCTTCAGAAGCGGCAGGCGAGATGGGTGAAACCGGTAGTGGATCTTCCACCGGACACTTGCGTTGGTTCTGGACCTCCGTCAGACCGGTAGAAAGGTTCCGAACTGACAACGCGATCTCCTGTAGTACCGTGCTATGATGGCCCAACATCTTCTCCTGCTGGGTAATGGCATGGCGAACAGAGTCCAGGTCCGCTGGGTTCATTACTGGCCGGATCGTTCTGTCACGAGTTGCTAAGCCAGAACCCAGAAGCAGACCAGGACAAGGTAAGTTGAAACGAAGGTGAGTGTTTATTTACAAGTTCAAGAGTGATGCTGAATAATCCAGGGAACAGAGCGGGCGGCGTTGATTAGTTGTTGGGGGTGCAGTGGTTGATCCCATCCTGGGTCGGCAGCCGCCGACCACCAGGCAGAGGTTGGATGAAGGTTCCGGACGGGTGACTGCAGATGGAACAAAACGGGGGTAAGTAAGCAACAAACCAACAAGGTGCAAAAACAACAAAACTAACGCTAGGCTCTAAGACTGATACTCTGGTAAACCTACTGTTCATGGCTAACGATCCGGCAGGGAATGGATGTTAGGCCAGAGCCTAAGAAGGGTGATGATCAGGACCAGGTGTGCAGATTGCTGATGGGATGCAGGTGCGGAAATCAAGAGAGCTCCCCGGAGCGTTCCAGAACCCTCGGGAAACTGGAGATCACGAACATAACAACTAGTCCACAGACAGGACCCGACTCAGACTGCCGGGATCGTTACACTGTCACACGTGCTCAAGCATGACAAGTGATAGATTTGTCGAACACGATTCTATTCAGAGAGTGTGACCCAGAGGATAGCTTGGGTGCTACCTCTGGTAAGCTGGTGCAGTCTGACCAACAGCCCAGGGAAAGGAAGTATGTGGAACTTGTTGCTGAGGCAATACAGTTACCAGTCACTTGTGAGCAGCTGATCGCTAACCAGAAGGTTGACATTAGCCTGGCTAAATGTTTTTCTAGTGCTGTCTCAGAGGAGGAGCTAAAGAAGAAAAACCTGGCATACTTTATTGATGGTAATCTCCTCATGCGTAAATGGACATCCCATGTTGACGCTGGCGGAGATTGGAATGCTGTTTACCAAATAGTGATTCTTACAGCCTTTCGACAATATGTTTTATCTCTCGCTCATGATCACCAGTGGTCCGGACATCTGGGAGTCACCAAGACTTATGATCGGGTTTTGCGACATTTCTTTTGGCCTGGTTTAAAACAAGATGTGGCTCAGTTCTGTCGGACTTGCCACACCTGCCAAGTAACTGGGAAACCGAACCAGATCATTTCCCCCGTGCCTCTTTGTCCCATACCGGCCATAGGTGAACCATTCGAACATGTGATGGTTGATTGTGTTGGACCATTACCAAAGACAAAATCTGGTAACCAGTTTCTGTTGACAATTATGTGTGTGGCCACCAGGTACCCAGAGGCCATTCCTCTGCGAAGGATTACTGCTCCGGTGGTGAGTAAAGCATTGATCAAATTCTTCTCAACTTTTGGGTTACCTAAGGTGGTACAAACTGATCAGGGTACGAATTTCCTTTCTAAACTTTTCAAACAAGTGTTAAAATCCTTGTCAGTTACACACCGTGTGTCAAGCGCATATCACCCAGAGTCTCAGGGTGCGCTTGAACATTGGCATCAGACACTGAAGTCTATGCTCCGTAAATATTGCTTGGAATCTGAGAAGGATTGGGATGAGGGAGTTCCTCTAGTTTTGTTTGCTGTCCGTGAGACAGTACAGGAATCCTTAGGGTTCAGCCCAGCTGAACTGGTGTTTGGACACACCATGAGAGGACCTATGAAAGTCCTTAAGGATCAGTTTTTAATCACAAGAGCTGTGTGTGAAAGAAAATGTGTTGGACTATGTTAGTCACTTTCGTGAGCGCCTACATGGTGCCTGTGCTCTAGCAAAGGAAGCTCTGTCTTCCTCACAGAGACGGATGAAACGGCACTATGACAACCAGGCGGTTTCTCGTTCACTGCATCCAGGTGACCAAGTTATTGTATTGTGGCCTGTGCCAGGAGCGTCATTGTCAGCACGTTTCTCTGGTCCTTATGTAATTGAAAAGAAACTAAGTGAAACTGACTACGTGATACAGACTCCTGATAGAAAACGCCAATCTCGTGTGTGCCACATTAACATGTTGAAGACATACCACACCAGACCGGTCACTCAGATAGACAGTCCAGAGAAACTGGCCGAGTTGGCTGTCTCTATTGCTGCTACGGCTGTAGTGGGAGGTCATGTTAATGATGTGGACAGAGATGGTTTGGAGTTGCGCAATACTCAGCAGCAGTGTGCTAGATTGCCTAATTCAGAGATGCTGCTGTCTCTCCCGTCAAGCCTGATTCATTTAACGGACGGACAGTCAGATGATATTGTGAGACTATTACACAGCTTTCCATGTATTTTTAATGATGTTCCTACATGCATAAATGTGTTAGAACATGACATTAATGTTGGAAACACTGCACCTATCAAGCAACATGCTTATCGTGTCAACGTCTCTAAAAGAAAGATAATGAGGGATGAGGTCGGTTATTTGCTGGAGAATAACCTGGCTATGCCAAGTTCAAGTCCTTGGAGTTCTCTGTGCATTCTGGTTCCTAAACCTGATGGGACATCTAGGTTATGTACGGACTATCAGAAGGTAAATGCTGTCACAGTGCCCGACTCGTTCCCGTTACCCAGACTGGATGACTGTATTGATACTGTTGGTGCTGCTACTTATGTAACCAAACTAGATCTTCTAAAAGGTTACTGGCAGGTGCCGTTAACCTCACGTGCCTCCGACATCTCTGCCTTTGTGAGCCCAGACCACTTCCTACAATATGCTGTCATGGCATTTGGGATGCGGAACGCACCAGCCACTTTCCAACGCCTGGTTAACACAGTATTGGCTGGAGTTCCTAATTATAGTGCTTACCTTGATGATCTGGTAATTTATTCGACTGAGTGGTCTGATCATATTAACACTCTAAGGGTAGTGTGTGAACGTCTAGCAGCCGCTTCTCTAACCCTGAACTTAGCAAAGTGCGAGTTTGGGAAGGCCACTGTTACTTATCTCGGTCAACAGGTCGGCCATGGTCAGGTGCGCCCTGTAGATGCCAAGGTCTCAGCTATAAATGCATTTCCCGCACCTACCACCAGAAGAGAGCTACGCCGCTTTTTAGGGATGGTTGGCTACTACTGTAGTTTCTGTAAAAATGTATCTGTGGTAGTTGCTTCATTAACGGATTTGCTCAGTCCGGCGAGAAAATGTGTATGGTCTGAAGATTGTCGTACTGCTTTCAACACTGCTAAAGCACTCTTATGTAGTACTCCTGTTCTTGCTGCGCCAGATTTTGAACGACCGTTTAAACTGGAGGTAGATGCAAGTGCCAGAGGTGCTGGTGCTGTTCTACTGCAGCAGGACCAGAGTGGAGTGGACCATCCTGTCTGTTATTTTTCACGGAAATTTAACAAATGTCAGACAAACTATTCCACCATTGAACAAGAAGCTCTAGCTTTGTTGTTAGCTCTGCAGTACTTTGAAGTTTATGTTGGTTCCAGTGCATTACCAGTGATAATGTATACTGACCATAACCCCTTAGTTTTTCTCCACCGGATGTACAACCAGAACCAACGCCTTATGCATTGGGCACTTGTAGTGCAAAATTATAATTTGGAGATCCGCCACAATAAGGAGTCGGATAATGTGTTGGCAGATGCTTTGTCTCGTGTTTAAATAACTAGTTTTTTTGTTATCCCGTCAGGATGCGGTTGATCTTTGAATTTTGGGTGTTGTGATGGTACGTGTGTCGCAAACCATTGTGGTTTGCTCTTTTAAGGGTGGGAGTGTTACGGCTACAGGTATCCTGTGTCTTTTTGTGTTTTTCCTCTCCTTCTGCCCTAATCACAGGTGTCCTTTATGTTCCTGATTGATGTCCAACATCCGTTGGTCTGCTGATTGCTGAGGTGGACCTATCAGTGGACATTCCTCTGTATTGCACCACCTGTTTCTGGTTTCCCACTTACACCTCCCATTGTTTAAAAGCCAGTCAGTTGTGTTTATAGAGAGACTATTTTCCGTATGTGAGTATGGAAACAGTCAAAACTGTTCGCTGCTCTGGCACCCCAATGGTGGAACAAGCTCCCTCACGACGCCAGGACAGCGGAGTCACTCACCACCTTCCGGAGACATTTGAAACCCCACCTCTTTAAGGAATACCTGGGATAGGATAAAGTAATCCTTCTACCCCCCCCCTTACCTCAACCCAAACCCCAACCCCAACCCCAAAAAAAAAAAAAAAAAATGTAAAGTGGTGATCCCACTGGCTATAAGGTGAATGCACTTATTTGTAAGTCGCTCTGGATAAGAGCGTCTGCTAAATGACGTAAATGTAAATGTGGTGTCTTATGTTTTGTGTACTCACTCATTTGCTGGTTACTCTGTTTGGTAACTTTGTTGTGTGTTTCTGGGAAAAGGGGGATTTAAGCAAGTTGCCCTTGGGCATACATTACCCGTAGGAAGAAAACTGTCTAAAAACACTAGTTAGACCTGAGCGGACCACCCACTGTAATTTATGTATGATTAGCAGTAGCTTAGCGGTTCTTGAGGCAGGCAAGATCAGTTTAGGTTTTTTTTACACTATTGTTTCCTTTCTTGGGTCCTGCGCAGCCCTTTTTCCCAAACCTTTTTCCGTGTGTTCAAAATAAACATTTTATGTTTGACGGTAGTTTATGGTTGTCGTGTAGTTTTTGTTCTCACTGTTTCCATGTCACGATTCTAATTTGCATGAATTATGTTACGGGTCTCTTGTCCATCCATCCTAGACGCGTAAAGCCACGGGGTTCGTTACAGTCACTCATGAACAGGCAGAAAGTGTAGGGACGTGACATGGACCTCCATCACACCTGTGTGAAGGCCATCGAAATTAAATTAAAGCATGTTGACAAACCAGCTAACATCAACCCACTCTGACCTTAAAAATGATCACATGAGAGAGAGAGAGAGAGACAGGGAGGGAGAGCAATTACAGTAAAGAAACTCTAAGCCCTTCAAACTCAACTCTCTTTCAAAGCCAGTTCCACTGCATTTTTTCATCGTTCCCCTCTAATCAAGGACTGATTTAGACCTGGGACACTAGGTGTGTGCAATTCATTATCAGGTAGAACAGAAAACCATTAGGCTTTGGCCCTTCTAGGGTAAGAGTTGAACACCCCTGCTCTAAGCTATGCATGGGTAACTTTCAGCAATGCGGCATATCCTGTAAGCATCAAAACCAAAGGGGGAATTACAGGTCTAAAATAGAGAAGTTTTTTTTAATGTGGCAAAGCTGTGATTATGAGGGTGGGGATGGGAAGCGTGCTCCTCTCCAGTCTTGTTCATCTGAAAAGCTATTCATGTTTTTTGAATGGAACATTATACAGCGGTTTTCATTAGAAAGTACATATTGTTCTGAAAGGACCAGGTGGCTCCTTCGGAAAAGCTCATGTTCTTTCATTATGTTTTTTGTGATCTCTCATTGAAGCCCATGAGTACTAATTTGAGGCTATTATCGATTTGATTCTCCTAAGTAGAAGATTTCTGCATTGAGGATTGCCAACAGTGAACTACTACAGAGAAAGCTGTTATGAGTCAAGAATAGTCACAAACACAAGAACACTTTCTCAAAGTGTAAACAATTGTGTTATTCTGAGGTTATGACGATATAATAGATATCAGAACAGGGATTGAAAGATAAGGGATGGAGTGTATTGCGTTTGAATCTTTCATTTTCCTAAAACAGCTATGAAGGCATAATAATGTGTACATAGAACTTTGAAGGTGTGTTAGTAAGTGATTCATTAGCCTACCCACACAGATTAACCATAACCACAGTATGGCAAAGGCTATATAGTAATGGATAATGGAAATTATAACTAAGCATGACTTGCAGCATTCCGTCAGATACAATCATACAACATGCTATTGAACATATAATAGAGTTTGATTTCCCAAAAGACTGATAGATTCAATTCAGAGGTGAAAAGTACATAAGCAACAGTAACCGTTAAGGGCAAGTAATGAGAACCATGCCAGTTTGTGGTTGCTTTCTATTTTGCAAGCTAATCTGTAACGATCCCGGCAGTCTGAGTCGGGTCCTGTCTGTGGACTAGTTTTTCTGCTCGTGATCTCCAGTTTCCCGAGGGTTCTGGAACGCTCCGGGGAGCTCTCTTGAGTTCCGCACCTGCATCCCATCAGCAATCTGCACACCTGGTCCTGATCATCACCCTTCTTAGGCTCTGGCCTAACATCCATTCCCTGCCGGATCGTTAGCCATGAACAGTAGGTTTACCAGAGTATCAGTCTTAGAGCTTCTAGCGTTAGTTTTGTTGTTTTGCACCTTGTTGGTTTGTTGTTTACTTACCTCCGTTTTGTTCCATCTGCAGTCACTCGTCCGGAACCTTCATCCAACCTCTGCCTGGTGGTCGGCGGCTGCCGAGCCATGATTGGATCAACCACTGCACCCCCAACAACTAATCAACGCCGCCCGCTCTGTTCCCTGGATTATTCAGCATCACTTTTGACTTTGTAAATAAACACTCACCTTCGTTCAACTTACCTTGTCCTGGTCTGCTTCTGGGTTCTGGCTTTGTAACTCGTGACAGAACGATCCGGCCAGTAATGAACCCAGCGGACCTGGACTCTGTTCGCCATGCCATTACCCATCAGGAGAAGATGTTGGGCCATCATAGCACGGAGCTACAGGAGATCGCGTTGGCAGTTCGGAACCTTTCTACCGGTCTGACGGAGGTCCAGAACCAGCGCAAGTTTCCGGTGGAGGATCCACTACCGGTTTCACCCATCTCGCCTGCCGCGTCTGGAGCTGTGTCCTTCCGTGAGCCCAAGGTTCCGACGCCGGATAAATATGAGGGGGAGCTGGGAAGATGCCGTTCTTTCCTTATGCAGTGTGGGTTAGTGTTCGATCTACAGCCCTACTCTTATGCCACAGACAAGGCTAGGATAGCCTTTGTGATTGAGTTGCTGCGTGGTCGAGCGCTGGAGTGGGCTTCAGCCGTTTGGGAACGACAAGACCCCTGCATGGCTTCATACCAGGGGTTCACGGCCGAGATGAGGAAGCTCTTCGACCATTCCGTCCGAGGGAGGGACGCAGCTAGGCGCCTGTTTTCGCTTCACCAAGGAACTCGCAGCGTGGCCGACTTCGTGATCGAGTTCAAGACGTTGGCTGTGGAGAGTGGGTGGAATGAGGAGTCTCTGCAAGCGGCCTTTTACCAGGGTCTGTCGGAGCAGCTCAAGGATGAGTTGATCTCCTATCCGGAGCCTAGTGACCTGGACAGCTTGGTAGCCTTGTCTATTCGGGTGGATAATCGAGTCCGTGAGCGAAGGAGGGAGAAGCAATGGGGTCCGTCCAATCGATCAGCTTCTCAGGTTCCAGTCGGGTCGGGATTGGACCAGAATACGTCGATCATCGTCCACCACACAGGATTAGTGGAGAGGTCCTGTCTCCCGATTCTGAACCCATGCAAGTAGGGCGGCACGGGTTAACCAAGGAGGAACGCCAACTCAGACGTAGGACTAACTGTTGCCTCTACTGTGGTGGTTCGGGACATTACCTCGCCACCTGTTCCCGGCGGTCGTCAAACTGCGCGGCTCGCTAAAGTTGGGAGGACTTTTAGCGAGCCAGTTTCGACCTCTCAATACCTCTGTCAGACCCCGTTTCCCGGCTACCCTTGTGAACAGGAATCAGAGCTTAGCGATTAACGCTTTTATCGATTCAGGTGCCGATGGAAGCTTTCTTGATGCCGAGTTGGTGGAACAGCTGGGGCTTTCCAAGGAGCAATTGCCGGAAGCCATTGAAGCGACCACTCTGAACGGCAGTAGTCTGGCACGTATCACGATGAGGACTGAACCGGTTAAGATGCTGTTGTCGGGGAATCATTCGGAGATGATTTCATTCTTCATTCTGCCGTCTTCCCATGTTCCTCTGGTCCTTGGATACCCCTGGCTGAAGGAACACAATCCCACGTTCGATTGGGTGACGGGCAAGGTAACGAGTTGGAGCCTTGATTGTCATGCTAACTGTCTCAAGACTGCCTGTCCCCATTCGGTTCCCAGTCAGGTGATTGAGGCTAAACCCCCAGATTTGTCCCTGGTTCCCGAGACATATCACGATTTGGGGGAAGTGTTCAGTAAGCAGAAGGCTCTGTCACTCCCTCCCCACCGACCATATGATTGTGCCATCAACCTGTTCCCTGGAGCTGTCTACCCCAAGGGAAGGTTATACAGTATCTCCCGCCCTGAACGTGAGGCTTTGGAGACCTACATCAAGGAGTCCCTAGCTGCTGGTCTCGTTCGTCCCTCGTCATCACCCCTGGGGGGCAGGATTCTTCTTTGTGGGTAAGAAGGATGGCTCTCTTCGACCGTGTATTGATTATCGGGGGGTTGAATGACATCACGGTCAAGAACAAGTATCCCCTGCCCTTGATGAGTTCTGCCTTCGACTCCTTACAGGGTGCTACGGTGTTCACCAAGCTAGACCTACGCAATGCGTATCACATGGTCCGGATCAGAGAGGGAGACGAGTGGTTGACGGGTTTCAATACACCGATGGGTCACTTCGAGTATCAGGTGATGCCGTTTGGACTGACCAATGCTCCAGCGGTATTCCAGAGTATGGTGAACGACGTCCTGAGAGATATGATCGGTCTCTTTGTGTTTGTTTACCTGGATGACATTCTGATCTTCTCGAAGGAACCTTCCGACCACGTCCAGCATGTCCGGCAGGTTCTGCAGCGATTGTTGGAGAATCGCCTGTTCGTGAAGGCCGAGAAGTGCGAGTTTCACGCCCACACGACATCCTTTCTCGGGTACATCATCTCCAGGGGGGAGATTAGGATGGACCAGGAGAAGGTTAGAGCGGTTCTGGAATGGGCCCAGCCCGGTACGAGATTGCAGCTCCAGAGATTTTTGGGGTTTGCGAATTTCTACCGCAGATTCATCCGGGATTACAGCCGTGTGGCCGCTCCGTTAACTGCCTTGACTTCCAGTATCAGGAGCTTCAAGTGGAATCCGGAGGCGGATCGAGCGTTTCTGGATTTGAAGAGGCGATCCACCAACGCACCGATTCTCTCTCAACCGGACACGGCCCGTCAGTTCGTCGTTGAAGTGGACGCGTCTGATGTGGGAGTTGGCGCCATCCTGTCGCAGCGATGCTCCACGGACAGTAAACTCCATCCCTGCGCCTACTACTCTCGTCGCCTTTCGCCTGCGGAGAGGAATTACGATGTGGGTAACCGGGAGCTTCTCGCGGTGAAACTTGCCTTGGAGGAGTGGCGCCACTGGTTGGAGGGGGCGGAGCAACCGTTTATTGTCTGGACTGACCACAAGAATCTTGCTTACGTGCAATCGGCTAGACGTCTCAACTCCCGTCAGGCCAGGTGGTCGTTGTTTTTCGGACGATTCAATTTTTCCCTGACGTTCCGACCTGGATCTAAGAACGGCAAGGCGGACGCCTTGTCTCGGATGTTCTCCAAGACGGAGGAGAGTGGGTCCAAGACCGAGACAATTCTCCCCCGGAACTGCGTCGTGGGAGCTGTTAGGTGGAAGATTGAGGAGGAGGTGATGGCGGCCCTTCGGACGCAGCCCGGTCCCGGTAACGGTCCACCCGGTCGGTTGTTTGTGCCTGAGTCGGTTCGTCCTGCGGTCCTCAAATGGTCCCACGCCAGCAAGATGGCTTGTCACCCTGGCGTGGCTCGGACGATGGCGTTTCTTCGCAGACGTTTTTGGTGGCCTGCCATGGCCGAGGATACTCGGGGTTATGTTGCTGCCTGTCCAGTGTGTGCGCAGAATAAGAGTACCAATCGGCCCAGCCCTGGACTACTTCACCCCCTTCCTATTCCCCGGCGACCATGGTCGCATCTGGCCCTGGACTTTGTCACTGGGTTGCCCGTTTCTGAGGGAAACACGGTCGTTCTGACTATCGTGGACAGATTCAGCAAGTTCGCCCACTTTGTGCCTATTGCCAAGCTTCCCTCTGCCTCGGAGACGTCCGAGATCCTGGTTAGGGAGGTTTTCAGGGTCCACGGTTTGCCCAGTGATATCGTTTCCGACCGTGGCCCTCAGTTTACCTCTGCTGTCTGGAAGTCCTTCTGTTTGGCCATTGGAGCTACAGTCAGTCTCACATCTGGTTTTCACCCCCAATCTAATGGTCAGGCGGAGAGAGCCAACCAGAAGATGGAATCCACGCTACGCTGCCTGGCCTCTTCCAACCCCACCTCCTGGGTCCCTCAGTTGCCTTGGGTTGAGTATGCCCACAATACTCTCCCCTACATCTGCCACTGGGATGTCTCCCTTCCAGTGCCTGTATGGCTACCAACCTCCCTTGTTCCCTTCTCAGGAGAAGGAGCTCTCAGTGCCTTCTGTTCAGGCCCATATTCGTCGTTGCCACCGGACCTGGCATCGGGCCAGAAAGGCACTCCTTAGAGTTTCGGACCGGTATCAGCTCCAGGCGAATCGTCGCCGGATCCCCGCTCCCACCTATACCATCGGAGATAGGGTCTGGTTGGCCACACGGGATCTTCCTTTACGGACTGAGTCTAGGAAGTTGTTACCGAAGTTCATTGGTCCGTTTGTGGTGGAGAAGGTGATCAATCCAGTGGCAGTTCGACTCAAACTACCGAGGACGCTCAGAGTCCATCCCACCTTTCATGTCTCCTGCCTCAAGCCTGTTTTCCTCAGTCCTCTGTTGCCTCCTCCGCCTCCTCCTCCTCCTCCTCGGATGATCGGAGGTGGTCCTGCCTACACGGTGCGACGCATCATGGATTCCAGACGGCGGGGCCGGGGTTTCCAGTATCTCGTGGACTGGGAGGGGTATGGTCCTGAAGAGAGGAGTTGGATTCCGCGGCGACAGATCCTAGATGCTGACCTCATTCGTGACTTCTACCGCCTCCATCCTGGCGCTCCGGGGAGTCCGCCCGGTGGCGTTTGCGTCGGAGGGGGGGTACTGTAACGATCCCGGCAGTCTGAGTCGGGTCCTGTCTGTGGACTAGTTTTTCTGCTCGTGATCTCCAGTTTCCCGAGGGTTCTGGAACGCTCCGGGGAGCTCTCTTGAGTTCCGCACCTGCATCCCATCAGCAATCTGCACACCTGGTCCTGATCATCACCCTTCTTAGGCTCTGGCCTAACATCCATTCCCTGCCGGATCGTTAGCCATGAACAGTAGGTTTACCAGAGTATCAGTCTTAGAGCTTCTAGCGTTAGTTTTGTTGTTTTGCACCTTGTTGGTTTGTTGTTTACTTACCTCCGTTTTGTTCCATCTGCAGTCACTCGTCCGGAACCTTCATCCAACCTCTGCCTGGTGGTCGGCGGCTGCCGAGCCATGATTGGATCAACCACTGCACCCCCAACAACTAATCAACGCCGCCCGCTCTGTTCCCTGGATTATTCAGCATCACTTTTGACTTTGTAAATAAACACTCACCTTCGTTCAACTTACCTTGTCCTGGTCTGCTTCTGGGTTCTGGCTTTGTAACTCGTGACATAATCATATCATTGCAAATGTCTTATACTCGAGAACATGTCTGTGAAAACAACTCCAGAGAGGGATGGCAAAGACACAACCTGTGCTGGAAAGGTTGTGTTCACACTCAACATCTGGGAAACACCTACATTGTGATTCACACTTTGCACCTGATGACAAAAAAATGGAGACTTGAGTTTGACAGGAGAAGACGTCTAGTGGTCCATACACCAACACTGGCCTACGGCAGAAGCCAAACATGAAACCAATTTTCTGTGCAATCAGTTAATATCAATGGCATATCAATATTTTTAATAAATGGCCTATCAATCTTTCTGCATGATATCTGTGCTAAATGAACTCAATATTAGGAATGTGTTCCTAGTGTTTAGTATACTCAGTGTATATTAATGTGTTTCTGTGTATTGTTTGGGCCATTCCACACATACCTGTACTGTGTGTGTGCGTGTGTGTTTTGTGCAATAATGGGCAACCAACTGTAGCTTTGATGTGAAGTTTAGATTACCTGTTTAGAGCATCTCTCTCTCTCTCTCTCTCCCTGAATACCCTCTTGATTCAAGTGACACCTCTATAACAATTTGTAACTTCATTGTTGATTCTTTAACATAGTAAACCATCAAGTAAATATCAGGGTAACCATGTCATAAATTCCTCTTTATCACGTCACTGACTACTTTTATGGTATGATGATCAATACTGTAGAGAGCCTTCATGCATTTACAACATTTTCTAAATGGAAAAAGTTTTTTAATTTTTTAATTTTGTAGTTTCACTAACTATGAGGAAATAATGGAACCTATCTGTATTAGACCTAATGACTTCTGATTTGGATTAGCCTCCATATTTGGGAGACTTAAATACCTGTTACTATTACCCTTGAACCTAATTTATTTGCCAAATAACATTTAAAAATTAAACAGAATATTGGTGAAATGTATATTTTGTATTTATGGTCTCTCCAAAACAGCCTACCAACATGAGCATGTCATGTGAGCTAGCCTACTGTTCTAAGTTTAGGAGAGATAGTGTAGCCTATTTTACTGTATCCTACATTTTTCGGTGACTAGACGGAAAGTATACTTTTTGTTGCGGGATTCAGTTGTTCCTCATCTCTTAAAACGTAAGCTACTATTTTATCATATTCATAACTTGCTTACCTGTGGTTTAACATGACATGACAGTTGTCATACTGTAAATGAAAGTGGTACAAATTATGGAGGCAGAATGCCAGCTAACTCTCACGCGCAACACACCTTAGTGCCCGTATTTAATGAGCTGACTAAGGACACACCTGTTGGATGCCTGATGAATATCTATTCACATAAATAATTATCTCAATACGCCCTCCAGCAGCTCCCACCTCCAAGGGGGTATATATTCCGCTACCAGGCTTGGACTGGTTCACCAACTCTTCGAAGTACCACTCCGGGTTTTGTCAGCTCTACATACCAATCATCACAACGTCGCCATGAGTGCTTTATCACTTCGCAGTTATGGAGGCAGCCGAGGCTCATCCTCCATGTCTCTCGGAGGAGGGTACCAGAGTCGCATCGCATCACGGGCACCAAGCGTCTATGGAGGGGCAGGGGGACAGTGTGTCCGCGTATCTTATGCTTCGGGCACCAGGAGCGGTTTTGACCTGTCCAGTGCGTTTGGAGGTGACAATGGCAGCTATGGTTGTAATGCAGTGTCGGTCAGCGAGAAGGCTACCATGCAGAACCTCAACGACCGTTTGGCCACCTACCTGGAGAAGGTGCGCTCCTTGGAGACGGCGAATGCCCAGCTCGAGCGACAAATCCGCGAGTGGTACGAGAAGAAGAAACCGGTCATCAGTGATTACAGCAAATACGATGCTACTCTTGCCGACCTGCGCAGAAAGGTGAGCATTTTTGGGGCATCGTAAATACAGTAAATTGCTATATTGAGCGAGATTGATATGATGACATTTTCGTTCATCAACCTCACTCCTGTTGACTATTGAGTTTAGATCAAGTTTTATTGAATGACAAAAATAAAAAAAATAGGCTATATCATTTACAAAAGGAAAATGTCTAAAAATGTCTACTCTGGCAGGAAACAACATCTTATTCTCATAAAATCCAATGATGGTATACAAGACACAAGTCATACCCCGAAGTTCATTGACTGGCTGCATCTATGAAGCTGTCAGGTTACAATACAAGTGTGCCCTCGGGATGTGCATTTGTAAACCCTTGACTTTAATAGAGGAATCATACCAAGTTTACAGTAGTAATGGATTATAGGACTTAAATGGCATGAGTGTTGCTTACATGGGTAGTTTAGTTTCTTAGTCTCTATTGAAAGAAAGAAATTACCAAAAAAAAAGGGCTTGGCAAGTGAAACTGTCACTTCCATTCAACTTAACTCCCTGTCAACATTTACATTCACACTCATGCCGCCTACATTACTTATTTCAAAGGGAAAGGGGAGAGCCATGATTATGACGCTAAAATGAATCATACCTTCTGTTCAATAGCATTATGTATTATTGCATCTGATGGGATCCAAGTCATGCTTATTATTGTCATTTCCCATACATAACTGTGTGGTCTTTGCCATAGATTGGCTACAGTATATCTGCATTGGTAGGAGGCTAATCAATTACTTACTAACAGACTACTATAGCTCTGGTAGGCTTCACCTTATCACACTTTAATAGTCTCTCATTACAGCTATTCATGGTTATGGCTTGGGAGAATGCACCTTCATTGTTTATGATAATGAAAAGCAAATGATGTAATAATTGTGATAAGCCTGACAGTGTGTAATTTTCTTCCCCTTTTATGTACCATATACCAACCTGTTTTTTGTCCTGTTCTCAGATCAGTGCTGCCACTCTGAGCAACGCCAGTATCATCCTGCAGATAGACAATGCCAAACTGGCAGCAGAAGACTTCAAAGTCAAGTGAGTACAAAGGGTCTGTAAGATGGAAGCAGCAAACAACTGTTGAATTCACCTTAGAATAATACTTTCAGTCAGGAATGGAATTGGAACTACACATCGTATGTCAACTTTAGTCATGCAACTTTTAAACCATTATTAGAGTATGAAGCCACACCTAGTATAACCGTACTGAAGGTCAACGAGCCCATGACGTGATGTTAAATGTCACAATACTGTATACCTTAGAAACATCATCAGCGGTCAACTGTACATTAAACTGGTCTGACTGGTTTTGTGCCATTTGGTATGTTTACTGTTGGTGGTAACTGTCAATGATGCTGGGAAACTCACATGCCCTGTTTGTCCTTTTCCCTCTGGAAAGGTTTGAGAATGAACTGGTTATGCGTCAGTCGGTGGAGGCAGACATCGCTGGACTGAGGAAGGTTCTGGACGAGATGACCATGTCCCGGGCAGACCTGGAAATGCAGATTGAGGGGCTGAAGGAGGAGCTGGTCTACCTCAAGAAGAACCATGCAGAGGTGGGTGTTCCTCAGGGCACTCTAGTGGGACCTGCCCAAATTCACAAAATGGCCCCCAAGGGCCTTGGAAGCCCTCTTTTATCATACCAGATCCCCAAGAGTCATGGCATAGCCCTGTCAATAGCAAGACCTCCCCACAGTTCCAAATTCTTATATATTTTACCTAGATGAAAACAATGTGGTTGTGAGAGTCGAATGGAGTTGTCAGAGACATAATTCATTCTCATCGCATGCCAAGCAGTATTGTCTTTGGCTGTATCAATGATAATGCAAACAACAGATCAAACAGACCTTGTTTGGAGTCTCTGTGCTGTCTCTGTTTGTGTAGCTTTAAAGCTGTCAGCAAATGTGTCACAAGCCCAACGACAGTATGACAGAACCGTTAAAACCACACTTGAGATCACATGGTGGCAAGTCCTATTTCCTGTTGGATTACCTTGAGTATTTTCGCAGTAATCATCTACTTACTTTAGGATGGTTGTACAGGATGTCAGAGAAGCTGACGGCAATACACCATGAACAATGTAACTAGGTTATGAAAGATGGTGACAGTTTGTGACACCCAAGTACCTCATTGATTTCTCATGTGGTTGAACCTGAGACACCCGTGCACCTCACCTGGCTGTGGCCCAATTTGTCCCCTCAACCCCTGTGTAATCGTGCTAGACTATTTCCCTGTCTGGGACAGTAAAGTTCTATCTTATCTTACCCGGTGACAGCCTACCCGGTGACAACCTCCATTGGCCTCTCACCTGGTGTTGACCCTAGTTGACGTCTGTCATCACTCTGTGCCCCTTATAGGAGATCGCTGCCTTGCGGGCCCACTTGAGCGCCAGCTCAGTGAACGTGGAGGTGGACGCAGCGCCCCAGCAGGACATGGCCAGGATGATGGAGGAGATCCGCACTCAGTACGAGGGCATCGCCGAGAAGAACCGCCGCGACATGGAGTCCTGGTACAAGGACAAGGTGAGGAGAACAAGAGCCCAACCTTGTCTATGGAGAACCTCTTGATCCATCTGTTCTGTTTTAGATCATATGGAAATAGTTTAGTATATCTTACAGGGAAAACCTATGTCCTATGAGAACAGTATTTAAAGTGCTTATAAACAACCAATTACTGTGATCACATACTTGAAGCTATCTTATCCTTGTTCGATCATGCCAATATAGAGATATCAGACCATAGAGAATGACTTTTGTGCTTATTACCAGTACTAGTGGAGTTACACAACTCTTACCTTGTTCCGTCTGTCCGTCCCAGTTTGATGAGCTGAACAAGGTGGTGGCCAGCAGCACAGAGACCCTCCAGACGTCCCGCAATGAGATAAACGAGCTCAAGAGGACCATGCAGGCACTGCAGATCGAGCTGCAGTCCCAGCTCAGCCTGGTGAGGAAACCAATGCCCCCTCAACCCCATTAATGTCACACCCCTCTCTGCCTCCTAGTTGTTGCTAGACGTATGAGTTTGAGTTAGAGCTAGACTAGGGTGTAATTACTGTAGATCACTCGGAATTCGGAAATACATGACATTTACAAGATTACACCTTCAGTTAAACAGTACAGTACAACTGACACATCACTGTAAAACCATGATCATTTAGACCTCATAAATACATTCCTACCCTACGGGTTACATATGAGTCCTCAAGTTGACCTTTTAGCAACCGAAGATGATGGATTAGTTACAGAGAGAGAAGAAATCAGTCAACTCAGAGCTCTGTAATTATCACAAGCCATAATAATAATACATTTCATTTTTGACAAGCTCTTCGATTGATGGATAGATGAAGTGAAGTTGAGGAGAACAGTTTGTTATACTACAGCTGTTCTCCTCAAAACTGAATTCTAAAAACATGTGCTCACCAGGAACTTCACCTCAATCATGCACTGATGTCATTTGGCCTATATCAACACCACTTGTTGAATCACCTGAAGTCTTTAACCATTCCTCTTCCTCCCGCTCTCCCAATAGAAAGCAGCCATGGAGGGCCAGCTGAATGAGACAGAGTCCCGTTACAGCATGCAGCTGAACCAGCTCCAGGGCATGGTCAACAGCCTGGAGGAGGAGCTGGGTCGCATGAAGACGGACATCGAGAGGCAGGCCGGCGAGTACCGCATGCTCCTGGACATCAAGACCCGGCTGGAGATGGAGATCGCTGAGTACAGGAGGCTGCTGGATGGAGAGGATATCGGGTAAGGAGAGGAGAGAAGAGTGTAGATCCCTAATTTACATACCCAGTGGGATTTACATGGGCTTCACATACCCAATGTAAATGCTAAATGTGCATTTACATACCCAATGACAAGTCAACCCCTAGCCCGTTGCCCCTTCAGTAGCCCCTACCCCTTTGGCACATAAACACTTGCTGTAGGCACTTTTGATTTAAAATGATTGGATACATGCAAGAACTATGGTGTGAATATTACTAGAGGGCAAGATGTAGCAATCATCATTATGCTAATGACCTACAGTAGCCTATTTAATCGTTGCAGATCTACAAGAAGTGCACTAGGGAAGGGGCCAGGGGTCGATTTGGAACTGGGCAATAGAGACTGTGTTACAGAGTAGAGAGATCAATGTAGAGTTGTTAAATAGGAAGAGACTTAACACTCAAACTATCTTCTGTCCACCAGGAGAACTGTCATCACCAAGAAGGTTGAGACTGTTCAGGTCCAAAAACGTAAGTAGAGCGAGACCATTTTCTATCATATCAATTCCATATTGATTGAACCCAGCAGTAGTAATTGTGAAACACTCTAGAACAAAAAGGATTTGGTTGATTAGAATTTTAAGTTTGTTCTTTCCTTTCCTCTTTAGCTAAGCCCAACACTAAGTGTACTAATGGTTATTTGTGCCTTCTTTGAAGCAGTGCCAGTGGTGACAAAGAGAGTGCGGACGGTGATCGAGGAGATGGTCGATGGAAAGGTGGTCTCCCGTACAGAGGATGTGGACATGGAGGTCCCGCAAAAATAGATCCCTTGCACTCAACCCACCCAAAAAAGCCTGGTTCCGCCTACAGCAAAAAGGAATACCAGAAATGTTAAAATGTTATAATCTCCTCTGGATAGCATCGCTTTGGTGTTGCCTGTATGCTCGGTGAATGTACAACACTGTGCAATCTTTGATACATTTACCATATTTGATTTTTAAGTTGACAAAACAAACATGCTTTTGAATATCATTGTTGATCAAATGATCATGTAGGATGTTTGGTTGAATTGTCCCAAAATACATAATAAAATATGTTTCAGTATCTACCGTATTTGATCATTGTGTATTTGTTTTGAGCATGATCTCACAAATCATTTCTCCTCTCAGTCCATTGTCTTATCATTGGAAAACAACATTGTTCAAAAGGGGATGATAAACAAATATCAAGGAACATTTAAAGAGATTATCTTATATCAGTCTATTTTATACTGTACAGTCATGGTCAAAAGTTTTGAGAATGACACAAATATTGGTCTTCACAAAGTTCGCTGCTTCAGTGTTATGAGATATTTTTGTCAGATGTTACTATGGTATACTGAAGTATAATTACAAACATTCCATAAGTGTCAAAGGCTTTTATTGACAATTACATTAAGTTTATGCAAAGAGTCAATATTTGCAGTGTTGATCCTTCTTTTTCAAGACCTCTGCAATCCGCCCTGGCATTCTGTCAATTAACTTCTGGGCCACATCCTGACTGATGGCAGCCCATTCTTGCATAATCAATGCTTGGAGTTTGTTAGAATTTGTGGGTTTTTGTTTGTCCACCTGCCTCTTGAGGATCGACCACAGGTTCTCAATGGGATTAAGGTCTGGGGAGTTTCCTGGCCATGGACCCAAAATGTCGATGTTTTGTTCCCCGAGCCACTTAGTTATCACTTTTGCCTTATGGCAAGCTGCTCCATCATGCTGGAAAAGGCATTGGTCGTCACCAAACTGATCTTGGATGGTTGAGAGAAGTTGCTCTTGGAGGATGTGTTGGTACCATTCTTTATTCATGGCTGTGTTCTTAGGCAAAAATGTGAGTGAGCCCACTCCCTTGGCTGAGAAGCAACCCCACACATGAATGGTCTCAGGATGCTTTACCGTTGGCATGACACAGGACTGATGGTAGCGCTCACCTTGTCTTCTCCGGGCAAGGTGTTTTCCAGATGCCCCAAACAATTGGAAAGGGGATTCATCAGAGAAAATGACTTTACCACAGTCCTCAGCAGTCCAATCCCTGTACCTTTTGCAGAATATCAGTCTATCCCTGATGTTTTTCCTGGAGAGAAGTGGCTTCTTTGTTGCCCTTCTTGACACCAGGCCATCCTCCAAAAATTATTCACCTCACTGTGCGTGCAGATGCACTCACACCTGCCTGCTGCCATTCCTGAGCAA
Organism: Coregonus clupeaformis; assembly: GCF_020615455.1. NCBI lineage: Eukaryota > Metazoa > Chordata > Actinopteri > Salmoniformes > Salmonidae > Coregonus > Coregonus clupeaformis. The sequence continues at coordinate 6,423,942 of NC_059229.1, forward strand.
GCTCTGCATTGGTGGTGCCCCGATCCCGCAGCTGAATCAACTTTAGGAGACGGTCCTGGCGCTTGCTGGACTTTCTTGGGCGCCCTGACACCTTCTTCAAAACAATTGAACCTCTCTCCTTGAAGTTCTTGATGATCCGATAAATGGTTGATTTAGGTGCAATCTTACTAGCAGCAATATCCTTGCCTGTGAAGCCCTTTTTGTGCAAAGCAATGATGACGGCACGTGTTTCCTTGCAGGTAACCATGGTTAACAGAGGAAGAACAATGATTTCAAGCACCACCCTCCTTTTAAAGCTTCCAGTCTGTTATTCTAACTCAATCAGCATGACAGAGTGATCTCCAGCCTTGTCCTCGTCAACACTCTCACCTGTGTTAACGAGAGAATCACTGACATGATGGCAGCTGGTCCTTTTGTGGCAGGGCTGAAATGCAGTGGAAATGTTTTTTTGGGATTAAGTTCATTTTCATGGCAAAGAGGGACATCTGATCACTCTTCATGACATTCTGGAGTATATGCAAATTGCCATCATCAAAACTGAGGCAGCAGACTTTGTGAAAATTTGTATTTGTATCATTCTCAAAACTTTTGACCACGACTGTAGGTCAAGGGTATCAAACTCATTCCATTGAGGGCCTAGTGTCTGCTGGTTTATGTTTTTTCCTTTCAATTAAGACCTACTAATTAGTGACCTTAATTCATCAATCAAGTACAAGGGAGGAGCGAAAACCCGCAGATACTCGGCCCTCCATGGAATGAGTTTGAGACGTGCTGTAATGTTATAATGTTATCTTCATCATAACATTTAGTATATATTTGATATCATACAATTTCATCCAACAATTTAACATGCTCTTTCACTAATACACATTGGATGATAGTATTATTCAGTATGATGTCATTAACAAATCAACACGGACAAATAAATATGTGGCAAACTCTTAATGTGATTCCTTTAAAGAAGCATAATCCTGGGACATTGTCAAGAGAGGGTTAGTCTAATGGGTGTGGATCACTACCCTGTACATGTAGCACCTTTGGCATCTATAAAGTTGAGATAATCTATAAAGTTTGATCTCAGCTGACAACACTGAAGCAGTCAGACATCTCCAATAAAATATATGATTTGAGGTCACAGTCTGAATTCCCCAAACAAATCACTTTAATTACAGATGATAACAAGGATACTGGAGTCAAGAAACAGGGAGATGAATAACTCAATTGAAAGGCTTCAAGTTGTTCCCAAGGGTGGAAAGGAACTGACGTAATAAAAGCATTGTAATGGTGATGTCTTATTGGGTCAGGGTGGGACAAGGCCAATATAAACAGTGTGAGTGAGGATAGTTGAGTAAGACAAACTCAGAGCTATATACAGTACTCTATGTAAAGTTTCACGCTTGAGCTGGCCTGTTATTGACTTAGGGGTGAGATTGGAGACAGCAAAGAATGGGGTGGCAGGTAGTCTAGTGGTTAAGTGCATTGGGCCAGTAACTGAAAGGTTGCAGGTTTGAATCTCTGAGACAACTAGGTTAAAATATGTTAATGTGCCCTTGAGCAAGGCACTGATCCCTAGTTGCTCTGGATAAGAGCGTCTACAAAAATATATATTGGATGAGAAAACAGTGTGAGTTAGAGATGTGATTGATAAATTGGCCATATTTAAGTTGACAAAAGAAATGATCATGTATGATGTTTGGTTGAAATGTCCCAAAATACATAATAAAATATCAGTTTTAGTATCTACCGTATTTGTTCATTGTGTATTTGTTTTGAACATGATCTCTCAAATAATTTATCCTCTCATTCAGCTGTGTTCCACCAGATGGCAGCAAGCACTTCCTACTGTTTTATAATTAAACTTGGTTTTGGTTTTGATTTTCAATGGTGCCAAGTACAATATCAAATGGTGGCAATCTGAGAAGGCTTTAGACAACTCCGTCATCATCACAACAAACATTTGTGGGACCTGCACTAAAATGAGTGTTTTTTCCTTTTAACAAAATGTGGTTGTCCTTGTTTTTCATATGCAGGACTATTTTTATCCACATAGAGGTTAACAAAACCACAACCTTAGACAACCATCATGATGCCACCTTTCCATCAAGTCAAGTTTGTCAAATTTCTGCCCTGCTAGAGCTGCCCCGGACAAGTGTTGTTATTGTGAAGTGGAAACGTCTAGGAGCAACAACGGCTCAGCCGCGAAGTGGTAGGCCACACAAGCTCACAGAACGGGACTGCTGAGTGCTGAAGCACATAATGCGTAAAAAACGTCTGTCCTTGGTTGCAACACTCACTACCGAGTTCTAAACTGCCTCTTGAAGCAACTTCAGCACTGTCTGCTGCCTTCAGGCCCAAAAGAACGCAGACGACAACGTGCAGCAACATGTCCTCCCGTGCCACAAGAGTGACACTGGTGCTGTCGTCCTCCGCTCTCCTGAATCACCGCTCCACGCAGCTCCATCATTTCGTGAACGGGCAGGCCCCTTCCAGGACATCCTCTAGAAGCCAGCAAGTTGTCCAACCGGATGGCCATGTCCACCAGTTGATCGAACGACAACGTGGTGTCCCGGCAGGTTGGCTCCCTTCGGATGTCCTCTCGTAGATGGCACCGGAAGTGGTCGATAAGGGCCCGCTCGTTCCACCAGGACCCAGCCGCTAGAGAACGAAACTCTAGGGCGAAGTCCTGCGCGGTCCTCGTCCCCTGCCTCAGATGGACCAGCCACCAGGAGACGAGGGAGGACACCTTCTCCCACTCCGATGGAGCCAGACTGATGGTTGAGAAGTATAAATCAATTTGTAAGAGGATTCTGTGATGCCGTGATTTTGAAGGAGTCAGGCGCAGTAGGGTAAATCACAGAATAACAGGATATATTCTGAACTACAGAGTTACGCAGTAATGCGTAAAAACACTCCAGTGCGCAAAACAGGCACACTGGAAAATACAAGGCACACAGGGAATATTCCCGGCGATACAACATACACAGAGCTCCACCGAGCTTCTCTCTCCTCCACAATAAACAATCACACACAAAGACAAGGGGGCAGAGGGAACACTTATACAGGTACTGATGAGGGGATATGAACCAGGTGTGTGTAATAAACAAGACAAAACAAATGGAATGATGAGATGAGGAGCGGCAGTGGCTAGAAGTCCGGTGATGACGAACACCGAAGCCTGCCCGAACAAGGAGTGGAGGCAGCTTCGGAGGACAAATACAATTTATTTGTTTTGATTTGAAAATCTAGCCGCCATTGGACTCTGGAGCAGTGGAATGGCATTCTCTGGAGTGATGAATCACGCTTCACCATCTGGCAGTCTGACGGACAAATCTGGGTTTGTGGGATGCCAGGAGAATGCATAGTGCCAACCATAGTTTGGTGGAGGATGAATAATGGTCTGGGGCTGTTTTTCATGGTTCAGGCTAGATCGGTGTGGAAGAACTTGACTGGCCTGCACAGAGCCATGACTTCAACCCCATCGAACACCTTTGGGATGAATTGGAACGCTGACTGCGAGCCAGACCTAATCGCCCAACATCGGTGACCGACCTCACTAATACTCTTATGGCTGAATGGAAGCAAGTCCCTGCAGCAATGTTCCAATATCTAGTGGAAAGCCTTCCCAGAAGAGTGGAGGCTGTTATAGCAGCAAAGGGGGGACCAACTCCATATTAATGCCCATGATTTTGGAATGAGATGTTCGACAAGCAGGTATCCACATGTAGTGTAGGTCAGTCAGGTGGTTAGCTGCCAGCAGAGACTGCTATTGTAAAAACGGCTAGCTGGAGCTCGTCTGAGCGGTCGGTTGTGAATGCCCTCACCTGCTAGTACTTAATGCTGATATAATTGGTTCCGACACTCTACAGCAGGGTTGCCCAACCCTGTTCCTGGAGAGCTACCCTCCTGTAGGTTTTCGCTCCAACCCCAGGTGTTACTAACCTGATTCATCTTATCAACCTGCTAATTATTAGAATCAGGTGTGCTAGATTAGGGTTGGAGCAAAAATCTACAGGACGGTAGCACTCCAGGAACAGGGTTGGGCAGTCCTGCACAACAGACTGTCTGGCAAAAACAGTATGGGTGCTTCTTAGTCCAGAACTTCTATTATCTTCATCAGTTTACATAGGATGGACTTGTGGCAAATATACAATGTTGTAAGCTATGCAATAGGAATATCTACACAGGAAAGAATGGCATAGCATCTATACAGGGATATTCACATAACAGCATGCACATTTACAGCAGTTTATGTATAAACATCTCGCTGGCGGGAGAGAGAACTAATTACTTAGACAGGCGAGATTTATGCAAATAGTCCGGGTAGCCATGATTAGCTGTTCAGGAGTATTATGGCTTGGGGGTAGAAGCTGTTGAGAAGTCTTTTGGACCTAGACTTGGCACTCCGGTACCGCTTGCCGTGCGGTAGCAGAGAGAACAGTCTATGACTAGGGTGGCTGGAGTCTTTGACAATTTTGAGGGCCTTCCTCTGACACCGCCTGGTATAGAGGTCCTGGATGGCAGGAAGCTTGGCCCCAGTGATGTACTGGGCCGTACACACTACCATCTGTAGTGCCTTGCGGTCGGAGGCCAAGCAGTTGCCATACCAGGCGGTGATGCAACCAATTTAAAAGATTTTACAGAGTTACAGTTCATAGAAGGAAAACAGTCAATTGAAATAAATTAATTGGGCCCTAATTTATGGATGTGACATGACTGGGCAGGGGCACAGTGATGGGCGGGCCTGGGAGGACATAGGGAAGGCACTGGGGAGCCAGGCACAGCCAATCAGAATGAGTTTTTCCACACAAAAGGGCTTTATTACAGACAGAAATACTCCTCAGCACCACCCCTCAGACAATCCTGCAGGTGAAGAAGCCGGATGGGGAGGTCCTGGGCTGGTGTGGTTACATGTGGTCTGCGGTTGTGAGGCTGGTTGGACATACTGCAAAATTCTTCGGCTTATGGTAGATAAATTAACATTCAATTCACTGGCAACAGCTCTGGTGGACATTCCTGCAAAACTTGAGACATCTGTGGCATTGTGTTGTGTGACAAAACTGCACATTTTAGAGTGGCCTTTTATTGTCCCCAGCACAATGTGCACCTGTGTAATGATCATGCTGTTTAATCAGCTTCTTGATATGCCACACCTGTCAGGTGGATTAATTATCTTGGCAAAGGAGATATGCTCACTAACAGGGATGTAAACACATTTGTGCACAACATTTGAGAGAAATAAGCTTTTTGTGCATATGGAACATTTCTGGGACCTTTTATTTCAGCTCATGAAACATCTGATCTGGAGTGGGAGGGGTCTGAGTCCAATTGTGCATTCGGGCACTCTGATTGGTGGAAACCAGGAGGCTGTGCCAGCTGAGAAGAGGAGAAATCATCCTAACGGGACTATGGGGAAAGTCACGTGCACAGACATGGCCTTTTTTAAATTTATTTTTTATTTTTTATTTTTTTACATCTATTGCAGTAATGTTGAAGGGCTCTTATTACTTAGCCAGTTAGAAGGATGAAGTAATAAGCTAACTTTAAACGGAGCCTACCTTAGCAGGAGCAAAACATAGGCTGCTAAGTTCTCATAATAGCTTTGCTTTACAGAGAATAGGCTACTGAGACAGACAGTGATTTGGCGCTCAGTGGTGAGGCTGAGGCAGGCTGCAATGCATGCAGGAAGAAGCAGAGGACACAGAGAGAGAGAGGAAGCAAGCAGAGAGAGGTTAGTACAGTGGTTCCCAAACTTGTGGTCGGGTCCCCATGTGGGGTCCCCTGAGAACATCTGTACTAATCCTATCAAACAAGTTAGGAACTTTAAAAAATAAAATATGTTTCAATATGAACATCTCCACATGGCGTATCTTTCCTTTCGGCCTCCATTAAATTGCAATCAGAATGTAAACAATACAGTTCTAAAAAGTAATATGTTTTTGTTTATATCGGTGGCTGTTCATCATATCTCGATCGCCCACCGGACTTTATAGTTTTATTATATTAATACAGAAATCGTAAGTAATATTTTAATAATTCATGTGAATGTGATAATACGGTCATCTGTGTGCTCCATTGATGTCTGTTTGTGCGGAGCTTGATTAGTAATGCCTAGGAATACAAATGTGAACGCTATGTAATTTGAAAAAAGAGATATCTATATAAAGAGTTGCTGATTTTATGCAATTCATCATTACAACTGACTGAACTGTTGCTGATGCTAAGTGTCAGTGTGAATCATTTCTCATATTTCCCCCCTTTCAGGGGTATAACATTATAATTGTATAGCTAATAGGCTATGCAGTGCATTAGGAAAGTATTCAGACCCTTCACTTTTTCCACATTTTGTTACCTTACAGCCTTATTCTAAAATTGTTCCCCCCACAGCAATCTACACACAATACCCCATAATGACAAAGCAAAAACAGGTTTTTAGAAATTTTAGCAAATGTATTTAAAAAATTGAAATATTCTGGGGCCTGTAGTTTTTCCTGATATGGTAACCTAACCAGGTAAAACTCCAGACCTTATACGGTATAACGTGATTAATCTGTTGTAAACATATTTAATATGGGCTACCATGGGACCAGAGTTTTTCTAATCAGGTCACATGGTTAACAAAAAAAACTCCTGGCCTTGAGGAGGAGGAAAACCCTGTAAAACTGCAGCAACCTTGTACTTGTTCATATGAATTATGTTTTAAAGAAGGGAGGTTTCGTGTACACAGAGAAAGCAACAGAATTGGACAAAAAAACTCACAGGGCAGAGCTTTCTTTATGCAGGTTTGCATCCTGTAGTCCTGCCCTATGCAACTGTAGGCCTAATTAAAAATTAACTCACAGTCTATATGTGCTATTGTGTTTATTTATTAATTCCAGCTAATCATTCTGGATTGAAAAAGTATAGGTAACCTAGTCAGCCCAAGTTTGAATATAAACCAAATTTGATCCCATTCACATTTCTGACTATAGGCTAAATACAAAAAGTTACCCTGGCCAGAGGGACAGGGCGCTTAGTAGGCTAGACTAAGATGCAGTTGTTAGTAGCCTACAGTGGATCAGACTGAAACATAGTCTCGTTTCCATACACTACAACATGTCAGATCGCTAATGTTAAGGTGTATAGGCTGCTACATTTACGTAAGAGTTTTTGCTTGTGTCTGTCGTGAGTGATGTGCTATCAGCTTGTTAAAAAAAAGAGCAGAGGTAAGTAGAGAGCACGCGTTGAGCTTTGTGCGATGTGCCCATCCCGCACGACACCCCAAAGAGCCTGCAGCAGCACTCCAGCGTGAAGGACAGAGAAATTGTACACGAGTTGACAAATCATGAGGCAAATCGGTATAAAACAAAAGCACCTTTCCCCTCTTTTTAACGCTTTGCGCCAATATATTTTTATTAAAGTAAATGAAAAGTGGTGTGGCGCCACACCTGATTGAAAAGTGCTGTGGCAAATGCTGCCTCGACACACGTTTTCCGGCAGCCCTGATGATACATCATTATGACATGAACTATGACATTAACTATGACATGGCCTTTATGAACTATAGCAACCAGTACTGTCTCATTATCCAGCCCTACGACCAAAGACAGATGAATGTCTATTGTGGACCAATATATTGTATGCTAAGGCAATAAGGCCTTACAAAAGACACTGCCCATCATGGATGCCCCTCCTGTGAGCACTCAAATACCTAGCTATCTACTGTCTAACCCCCTGAACATGAGTTGAATTATAAAACCTGAAAACATTACCTCATGTAGAGGTTTAATGGTTTATATTGGTTTCTTTGGTGTGCATAGATACTGTATACTAGGCTTTCAGAAAATGTATAATTTTCTGAACCTCTAACAAACAGTTTGACTGAATTGTTTCATAAAGGACAATGGATGATTGTATCCAGAAAATGACCAAGGCCCAATATCAGTTTCATATTATTGATACTCAGAGTCATATTTTGGATGCTTTTTTAATGTTTATTATAGTGTGGTCCTCCAACACATCTGCGCCAAGAAGCTTTACTGAGGGAAAATCAACATCAGGCGGTCCACCCAGTTGTGGCTGAGATCCCTCAATGCAATGAGGTGATAGTGGACCTGGAGTTGGGCCTGGAGCCAACCAGGGTAGAGGTCTCCCTGAAAGAGAGGGAGCAGCTGAGTCATCAGGAGATCGGTGGCTTGGTGTGCCTCCCAGCAGCGAGGGCCCAGGCAGAAACCAAGCTCTCTACGGAGGCTCCAGTAGTGGCACCATCAGTGCCAATGTACTCAGTAAGGAGGCGCCCAAAGGTAAATGCACACAAAATGACAGATCTCACCCAGTGCTCTATCCATCGGTGTACAATACAACATATTTATTTCCCATGAAGCAGGCAATATGTAGCTTATACTTCAAGATGTATATTCTTCAAGTCACTCACCTCACTCTTATTGAAACAGTGAGGTGTCATATCATTGATATGCTGTGTCATGTTATTGATTAGCAGTGTCATATTTTGGTTGTTTGGTTGATGTTTATTACAGACCTACCCTCCTCCACCACCACCCTTCATGAGGCCAGGATGGACAGGGGATCCCTGTGGTCCTCAACCTGTTCCAACAACCTGCGCACATGGAAGAGGTGAGTAAAGAGTATTTTTTTAACAGCAGTGAACCTAGAGGCCAGGCATGTATGACTTTGAGTAAGCATGCGAGTAACTAACAGGAATAGTGTCATTTATGGAGACTGAGGCTTTAATTGTCAGGTTGCCGTTTATTGGGATGAATCTTGTCTTGGAGGCAGCGCTGAATGGTTTCAGCTAGATGGGCCAGCCGCAATGTTAAAATTAGTTGTATCGTAAAAAATTAATGGAAACAAAAATGTGCATTTTGGTCTTGATTTAAGGTTAGAGTTAGGCATAAGGTTAGCAGTGTGGTTAACGAATGGGGGTAAAGTTAGGTGTAGGTTTAATGTGATTTTATGACTTTGTGGCTGTGCCAGCTAGTGACCAACCTGAAGAGCTGCCTTCAGTACATGAGTCATCCCAATAAATGCCAACCTGCCTTTATTCATACTGGTGCCCTGTACTGCCTACAGAGTATTGAAGTTGTGTCCATATGTCCTACTTGTCACAGAGCCACGGAGCAGATACGTGGATGTCCTGGGCCAGGAATGGAAGAACAGTCCTGTGACTGAATGTTCTGCTGTCCCCAACTGCCCTGCTCAACGACCCGTGGTCCAGAGCGGACCTGCTGCAGAGCCTCTCATTGTGAGGCCCAAGACCAGCGGAGAGGGCTGGCTGGCTTGGCTTGCTTGGCTTTGGCTGTAAGAAGGAGACACACCTGCCGGAGGATTCCCCAAAATCTTTAAGAAACCTGCTCTTCATATCTTGACATTTTAAATCAGAGCAAAGCAATTGTATGAACTGTGAGTGTGTTATTAAATTGCTTTTACTAATTGTTTTCAAATTGTATTGATAGATACAGAGCAAGCCTCAACCACCTCCCTCACCAATGGGGATGTACCCCCCTCCAACAATGTGGAACACAGGCTATCTGGGGGACTCTGGCAGTCTTCCCAAGGGTGGCTACATGAGACTTAACTTCTCATACTGCTTCAGCCAATCATTGCTCTGTCTGCTGTTCTCCTTCTAACTTTTCCCCCTACTTACAGCAGGTCTGTGGGTTGACCCTAACCCCCAGATTAACCCGGATGGGAACATAACCGAGGCCCCCAGCCAGAGTCGCAAACCCGGAACACAGCTGTTCGTGACAGACGTGTATGCTCTGATGGCACCAATGGAAGTCCCACCTGACGGTCAGTATTGGTTATAAGTTGTTCTTGCTATTCTTCTATATGTTTGATAGGCTGGTGAGGTAAGGAAAGCTGCCACCATTTTGAATCCCTATTTGCTGGTAGTGATCAGACTCCCATCAATGCTTTTGCTATGGACCTCCCTTAGTAATAAGTATGGCGTAAAGTTAGACAGCAGCCTTTCCACAACAATCTACAGAATTCAGTAATTCGTTCAGTCTACAATTGTATTCATTAATATTTGAGCTAAGTTGTGTTTAGATGTTTGTAAAAGACAGTGAGGGAGAAATAGTGAGATACAGTATGTTTTTTTCTCTGCAGATTCAGAGAATTCAGCATGGTGGAATGGGAACTTTATTTAAAATGCCATGCCCAAATGCCACCACAATTCAAGAATGACCCTTTAGCTACCAAGCATGAGAACGAAATAGACAGTTTTAATTAAAAAAAGTAGTAGTATTTCTATCCTCTGGATTTGCCATAAATTTTGTTGGATAGAAGTACAGCGATACCTTCCATCCCTGGATTGAAGTACAAAGTTCACAGAGGTGCAAATATATTGGCATATGGTCGTTTCAACTAGGAGAGCATTTCTTCTAGTCTAAATGTTTTGGCTAGACCTAGGATCATAGGATAGGATCATAGAATCATAGAATCATAATGCAGCCTATACAAGCACAATGACAGCATTCTTCCACTAGAGGGCACCATCGACTTTGGTAAACCACCTTGAACTCAATACACGTCGTGTTAGAGGCATAGAGATGGATAGAGGGTGCACTTGCCACAAATATAGTGTGTGTGGTCTCTTTCGCTCTCAATGCCTCACACCCATAGTAATGGAGAGAATCAAACACTGGATGTCAGTATGGTACCACCATGGTACACTAAAATCATTATCTGAGTCAGTGAAGCTGTTAGTCAGTAAGACCAACACCAGTGATTTATGATATTGTAAACATGCCAGAATGAAAGCAAACTATAGAAAAGTAGCTCGTTTGTCAAAGTCTCACCGGTCGGTAAGTGCACTGGACTTTTACAAAAGCATTCAAAGTTTGGAAAAATTGAGTCATACTTTCACTTGCAGTGCCAACTTGGTGGGAAAATGTGCCTCACAGCTCACACTCCTTTCTGCCAGTTAGCAGTGTTATTCAATACTGTCGCTACATCACTGTTAGGTAACTAGCTATATAGGCCTATGTTTATTTGTACCACATTTGGTTGATCCAACCAAATAACAATGTTTATTTTTGTTACAAGTATGTTGCATTGTGTACACAGTGCTATTCCCTGTGGGGAATGCCTGTTTAAGTGCATATGAAGTCAAATGACATTCCACTAACTATAACAGACATATTAATGAAGAACAAATCAAGACTACAGTATACTTATCTCACACACACACACACACACACACACACACACACACACACACACACACACACACACACACACACACACACACACACACACACACACACACACACACACACACACACACACACACACACAAACAGGAGAGCCTGGAGCAGAGGGCATCTGCATTGCAGCGCCCAATGAGCAGTTTAGGGGGTGAAGTTCCTTGCTTAGGGGAACATTACATGTTAATGCAAAAACAGAATGATGAATAAATATCCTGGATAGCTTTGCTTTCTGATTATCTCGCCACCAAAAGAGATACATTATCTTATTTTATTAAGGATGTCATAATGTGTCTTCCTTCCACTATCTCGTACAGCAGCTGTGTATAATCACGCCGGCTAGCAAAATGACGGTAAGATGTGATTGTTATGTCTTTCTTGACCCCACATATCTCTCACAGCAGTGTAGTATGAAAAAAGTATGAAAAAGTATGAAATGTATGCACTCACTAACTGTAAGTCGCTATGGATAAGAGTGTCTGCTAAATGACTAAAATGTAAAGTATAGTAGCTACTGTCTGTAGCCCATAGCTGATAAGAACAGGGTGTGGTTGACACTAAGAACCAGTCTGACCTGCCTGTTGCCTAGATCAACTGACTGGCCCATTACCAGCCACCAATCCTGATGTGTTGTCCACCCTCTCCATTGCAACAACATCCCTTCATAATAATTGTGAAACAAACTGCTCCCTCTTCATGACAGTTATTGCGGCACATTTTTTATGGTCGTATGATGAATCACGCTATGATAAGCGAAGAGAGAGACTTGGTGTGATGTCAGTGGCTGTCTATCTTAACGACACAACAGGAATGCTAGCACTGACAGATTTATGATAGTGTTTGATCCCATGGCACTGTGTGCAGACCCAAGTCAAAGCTGCGTTGAAAATTCACATCCAGCTAGTGCTTGGCTATGACTGTCTCGCATTGCCCTTGGAGGTTCCCCGTTCCCACTGAGACCTGCAGTTCAGTCGTTGTTTTAACTTTCACAGATAGTTATTGATACCAATCATGCCATGCTCTGTCTGAGACTCTGGGCAGAGGTCAAGGGTTTTCTCCTCTCCTTGTGTATTCAGTCAAACTTAGAATGCGCTAACATGGAGGCTATCAGTAGAACTCGTCACCTATGAGGGATGTTCCTTCTCTCACCCCACACAGTTCCTCCAAAGTCCCAAGCTATATACTTTTCTACAGACTTTTTTGGACAAAGAGGAGAATGTGTTCAACTTACTTTAGATACTAAGCTGAACTTTGTCTCAGTACTGTAACAAGAAAGCACAATTTATTCTAGGGATATTTCAAACAAGTGTGTTTCATGATTACTCTAATATGTATGATCAAAGTATCATGAACAGAGATTCCACTGGGCAAAAACTGGTTGAAACAACGTTGTTTCCACGTCATTTCAAACAGCAAACTAAATGTGATGATGTTGAATCAATATGGAAAACTGATTGGATTTGCAAAAGGTCATCAACTTAAGGGAAGTTAGTATTTTCTAAACCTAAATCCAATCACACTGTGACATTTTTGGTTGATTTCAAGTTTAATTCACGTTAGTTGACAACTCAACCAAATGTAAATCAAAACTATACGTTGAACTGACGTCTGTGTCCAGTGGGATGTGATATAAGACAAGCTGGTAATTATTCAGTCGAATTAAATTAAATTAGATGTTATTACAGTCCAAGCCAATAAAATGTATTGTATTGTGTTGATTGACAAGGAAATGGTCCGGATCTGATTAACATTTGAAATGTCAATAGAAAAGACCAACCACATCAGTTCCAGGCGATCTGCCAGGTGATCAAAACAAACAAATTGTGGTTGCAGTTTTACAGCTATAAACAATAACACCTAAAGCTAATGTAAATTCCCCACAAACCCAAGCCTTGGGCTTTGTAAACAAGGCAGCAATTATAGTGTTTTAACAATCTGTATACAACAGGAAAATATGACATATGATGAGAGCAATTCAACATTTATTTTGACCACAATGTAAGTTAGGTGGTTATCCATCCCTTCTATGAACTCACCCCTATTCTACAAGCAAGAACAGTGTGTGTGTGTGTGTGTGTGTGTGTGTGTGTGTGTGTGTATGTGTGTGTGTGTGTGTGTGTCGGGGACGACGACGACAGCAGATTCACCAATATAACAACAATAGCAATAATAAGAACAGCCATTTAAAAGGATGTTATTTAGAAACCGGCCTGACTATGCATTTTTTATTCATGTATTGTGTGTGTGTGTGCACATATGTGGTGTGTTTGTGTGCAAGGATGTGTGTATTTGTGTGTCTGTGAGAAAGTGAGTGATTGCGTATTTGCAAACATGGTCCCCTTGTTTCATTTGCAGGAACTGCAGTTTCTAAATGTCCTATTGATTCTGCTCCAATATCAACATTAGTCATCTCAGTATTCCACTAGAGTACGTCCACTATTCTCATTTAGGCATAGCATAGACAGAAACACCTACCTACCTGTCAAACATAAACATAGAATAGTGTGTTCACACAGAAACAGACACAGACAAGAACACACCCCTTGTTGCCCCCCCCCGTGCCCGACACTTCTGACTAGTTCCACTGTACTCAATCATCGCTCCACAGAGAGCAAAGTACAACACAGATACCAACCCTGTCAACAAAGACTTTCTTTGTTCAGCCGGTCAGTATTTACCTCCTCAGTCAATGTTTTTCCACTTGTCTCTAGGCAACACTGCCACTTGGTGAGTAGGAAACTCTGCATGTTGTGGCACTGTGTCGAAATGCTAAAGAATGTCTGAGGGCATAGATTAGTCGTCCAGTTGGGTGTGTCCCGACTCCCTCTTGAGGAGTAATTTTACCACACCCAGGGTCATATACTCCGTTCTGTGGTCACGGATCCTGCTCCCTGATCTTTTCTCCATTCAGTGGTGTTTGAGTGCACAAGCTGCAAGGCACACAAGACTTTCAGTAACCTTCAATGTCTCTCACATGTTATGTTTTCCACAGCTGAGTTTTCAGCCATTGTCCACAACATCCTGACAACCTCCTGACAACCCCGCTGTTATATCTAACACAGAGCCCCGAGAGTATTATGTGGTTGTCATGCTTTTTAATAAATACAGGCAACAGATGGGGGAAAAACAATACAGGCTTATAATAGTATGATAGTCAACTTTTCCAAAAGCTGTCTACCTTATTGAAATAATTTCAGCCACACAATAGCGATTCATATTCACCAGAACATTTATTTTCAGAAACAGGATGGTCAAACACACTCTGATAGCAAATCTTGTTCATTATTCCTACTTTCTCATCCTAATTCCACTTCCTGGAACTCTAGTAAGGCTTCCTATGATTGGCAGATATCTTAAAAACAGGTATATTATTGACCTATCAGGATGAGAGGCATTGCAGTGTTAATGGTACTCCTCAGGTATTTTATTTGACAGCTCTCCTCTTTAGTTGTAACAGTGTGTGGTGTTTGTGTGGTGTGGGTGTGTTTCTGATAATATTATGCACTGCCAGCAGAGATGGACATCTAGCTGGAAGAGCGCACTGTGGTGGTTGTGAATGTGGTTTTCGATCCCCCTGCAGAAAGAAAATGAGAACGTTACAACATGCTGATTACCTACTATTACAACCATCATATATTTTCATTATAAAGTCATTATATAAAATAGATGATATTTACCTGAGCCAACAGGTCTGAAAAGGCGGATGGTGAAAATAAATGGAAAAAATTAGTTGGAGTGGTAGCCATTTTGTATCTGTCTGAATGACTAACAATAATAACTATGACTACTATGATTATTTGGGCCATGTTAAATGTATGGACGTTTATGGCCATTTCCCATAGATTTGCAGTGTTTACCTGGACTCCTCCCCTTCCAGGAGGCCCCTGTAGGTGGCGATCTCCTGCTCCAGACGGGACTTGATGTCCAGCAGCATCTTGTAATCGTGGCCCTGCGTCTCGATGCTCTGGCGCACCCTGTTTAGCTCCTGTTCCAGCATGTTGATCTGGTTCTGGTAGCCCGAGAGCATGGCGCTGTAGCGGCCCTCTGTCTCTCTCAGTGTGTTCTCCAGAGCTCCTTTCTGTGTGGCGATAGAGGTGATACAGGGTCAGTAACAGGAAATGCAATTATAGAAATAATGAAAATAAACCTCAAACCAGACATAGTTATTGCACTTAATCAACTTTGATAAGCAAATGTCAACAAACTTCTGCTAATACACTATACCAAGACTATGTTGAGAGTTAACACAAATATGCCAGCGCCACTAAGCACAGCAAGGTCACTTCTTGGGGTGCTTATTTGAAATGAGATACTGAGTTCTATGTATTCCCAAAAAAGGAATTGCAGCAGATGTTTCTTTTCTTTAAATGGCCTTTAGTGGAGGCTGCTTTGGGGAGGACGGCTCAAAATAATGGCTGGAACGGAGCTAATGGAATGGCTTCAAACACATAGAAACCATGTGTTTGATACCAGTCCACTGATTCTCCAGCCATTACCACGAGCCCATCCTCCCCAATTAAGGTGCCACCAACCTCCTGTGCTTTAGACCAAGATGGAATGTAGCCTTGTTACTGCAGCGGGATGGATTTAGATATATTTTCTGAGTTTGATAAGCCCCAGCTAAGTTCCCATGGGAGTTAGGCTCTAGCTCTTTCACTGCATTCCTTTGGAAACACTCATACTCTTGCTGTCTTCCAGAGAGGGTGCAGATGCCTTTAAAAAGCAGAAAACCTCTGCATAACCCTAACCTCCCCCGTGTCTACTAATCCCCCACTTTTAGCCTTTTTCCATTGCTTTCCCATTTTCCCTCTCCTACTCAATCTCTCTCCAAGTCCTCCCCCTTCTTCCCTCCCTCCTATCTCGTCAAGCCCTTTCAACCATGCCCTCCTATCTCGCTCTTTCCCTCTGTTGAAAGAGAGAAACTAGACTCCAGAGGATTGATAATGAGAATGGTGAAAGAGAGTCAAATGTTGATTGTTGCCAAAAGTGGCATAAAGTTGTGTAAATTATGGCCCCTAAACTGTGGTCCGTTGTCAGATGTTAGTGATGCTGGCTCACCATGCTGAGCTGTGACTGCAGCTCGATCTCCAGGCCCTGCATGGTGCGTCTCAGGTCGTTGATCTCTGTCTTGGTCGTCTGGATGATCTCTGTGCTGGTGGCCACCTCCTTGGACAGGTTGGCTGACTGAAATACAAACAAACCAGGGCCGCCATTTTAATCCCACTGTAGCTAACATTCCTGATGAACTTACACCACCATCTTCAAATACATTACAGTTAATTACATATTGTTAATTACAGTTAATTACATATTTTGGTTTTGAAGATGTAATTACAAAAAATTAGCGTGGGAGACAGATGGGGAATTTTGGTGAGGTGTGCCATGGCGACGGTTACCTTGTCGTTGAACCATGCCTCCTGGTCGCGGCGGTGTTTGTCGATGATGCCCTCGTACTGGGTGCGGATCTCCTCCATCATCCTGGACATGTCCTGCTGGGGCGCCGCGTCCACCTCCACGTTCACTGTGCCGGTGAGTTGAGCACGCATGGCTGCCAGCTCCTGTGGAATCATGGGAAATGGAGTCACTCTCATCCCTCTTACTTTCTATCCAATGTTTCAAAACAATCCCCTGCCACTAACTTTCTCCTCTCTATTGTCACTGGGGTGTGTTTATATTGAATAACATCTCATCACTGCAATGGAAAAAAGGGAAAAAAGGGAATTGCCCCCGCACCTCTACGTGGTTCTTCTTGAGGTAGGCCAGCTCATCCTGCAGACCCTCGATCTGCATCTCCAGGTCGGCCTTGGTCAGAGTGGTCTGGTCCAGCAGGCGACGCAGGTTCGCGATGTCAGCCTCCACCGACTGGCGCATCATCAGCTCATGCTCGAACCTGATTGGTTGGGAGAAAGGGAGGAAGTTATCATGAGACATTTGAATCCAAACTTGTAAATAAGACATGTACCTTTTGAGTGATTATTTGCTTGTTTGCCTCTTATAACCTAGTTTTGTAATAGCTGATACTATGGAGCTGATTGAGGAAGTGCCCTTACTTGGTCTGGAAGTCATCAGCAGCCAGTTTAGAGTTGTCAATCTGCAGCAGGATGTTGGCGTTGTTGCATGTGGCACCGTTGATCTAAAAGAAAACATGAAAGACTTTCATTGTTCACCATGGTAGAATCACAGTTAGTCAATTTGGAAGCTGATAGTATTTTGATACGCTATTGCATCTGTCGCAAAGCTTGTTGAATACACAAGGAGTTAACACTTCCTAAAAACCTAAATATGAATCTACCAGAAAAAGAAATCAGCCATTTGTAGCAGCTCCTGGAATGACCTTGTCACCTTCCTCCTTCAGATTGAACTCCTTTGCTTCATAGGTCTTAAATAGCCATCTTTTTTTAAAAATCTAATAATCTATAAATGTCAGTGACAGCTCATTGTTTTTCTAACCCTCTGTACTCTGATTAAAAACTATAAGTCAATCCTGAAGTATACTTTATGAATGTTGTGTTACTCATTCCTACATACAGTAAGCTGATTTTCCTTTCCCTAGTAGCCTGTCAGCACTGCCTACTTAACACTGCAAGATACGAAATGATGGATTTGATCAGCCAATAGCAGACGAGGTCAGCACACTACCTTGTCCTTCAGGTCGTTGATGATGGCCCAGTATTTGCTGTAGTCCCTCTCGGCGGCAGGCCCCTTCTTCTCATAATACTCCCTGATCTGAATCTCCAACTTGGAGTTGGCCTCCTCCAGCGAGCGCACCTTATCCAGGTAAGTGGACAGGCGGTCGTTCAGGTTCTGCATGGTGGCCTTCTCGTTCAGGTGGATGGCGCCGCCATCCAGGGCGCTGGACAGGTTGAAGCCGCCACCACCGCCGGATCCATAGCCGCCACCGAAGCCGGCCCCACCGCCGTACCCAGAGGAGACTGAGCGTACGGAGGAAGAGGAGATGCGGGTGCCACCGCCGGAACCACCTCCGTACACGCTGAAGGCCTTGGGGGCACTGGACACGTAGCCGACCCGGCTTGAGAGGATGTTGGAGCCCCCGGAGAAGTTCATGGGGCCGCCACCGCTGGAGCTCTTGTACGAGTAGTAAGACATGCTGACTTACTGGCTGCTGTAGGTCAGTGGAGTGGAGGAGAGAGGAGAGAGGACCGTTGTAGAGCTGGAGCCTCCAGGAGTGTGGAGTTGGACAGAGGGAGGCTGGCTCCTGATATAGTCTTAGCCCTGGGGCGGGCCTTGTGGAGGTGGGAGAGGAGAGGAGGAGAGAACAGGGAACGGACAGGGGGAGGAGAGGGTGACTTTACAACACTCTCCAATAGCCTTGGCACCGCCACAGTCTGTTTGCCTTTAAGGACCAGTGTTCAGTTTCCACCCTGTGAGGAAACTGTAATGGAATGCCTGTGTGTGTGTGTGTGGTGTGTGTGTGTGTGTGGGGGGGGTGAGTGTGTGTGTGTGTGTGTGTGTGTGTGTGTGTGTGGGGGGTGAGTGTGTGTGTGTATGTGTGTGCCTGTGTGCCTTAATTACTAGGACTTTATGCCAGTCTATCAAACTATATCACTCTCTGTTATTTGCCAGTCGTTAGGTATACATTGTTGAAACATTGAAGTATCCCTTTTTTCCAAGCTAAAGTAAAGTGTTACCTGCCACACCTAAAGTAAACATCTTATTACAGGATAAGTGCTAAGCACACTGTATCTATCATTAAAACTGTGGGTGTCTTTCATTAAAGAAATGAAATGTATTGAAACCATTAAATGGTTATTCCAAGTTACCTACATTGGTACACAGACTGCTAAGATACTTCAGCATATTGAGCTGAAGACAGCAAATCAATGACCATTTTGCTTATTCGTCAGTGAGTGATGAAATGCATCTCAAACACGTGAACATACTGTATATCAAAAATTCAAAGCAATTCATCTACCCAGAAAGTGTTGGCATGCAGTCAATTACTATTGAGCACTTTATTGATTGAAACATCATCTATATGGTAGAAAACATGACTGTATGAAGACCCCCAGACCTCTATTGTTTTACATACTCTCAGCCTGGTCCTTTTAGGGGCCCATGTACGCGGCCCATTGTTCTCCATCTACTTCAAACATCCCCTTCAGCCCCATGGGCCGTGTCCTGTGTCTCTGTGTGTTAGTGTGTAGTGTGCTAGTGTGTGTGTGTGTCTTCTGTGTTAGTGAACTGAGACTCCCAGTACGGATGAAGTATGTTGTTTTTGGCCAGGGGGAGGTAGAGTGTATGATGAAGGACGATGAGGGAGAGAGAGCCTCGGGGGGGTTGTGACTGTGTGTGAGATCAGTCTTGGACACTGGCCAGCTCCCACCCCACATCTGGTATCAGCGTCAGAGAAACAGGGAGAGCAAGGAAGGGAATGGGTCCTCATACCTCATACAATCTCTAATAGGGTTGTGCCTGAGTTGGAGGGGGATGCATTCACTTTTTCTTCATACATGTGAGAGATTTTAGTAAATTCGAGGGAAAACCACTCCCTGAATGCAAACGAAGAAGAATTGCATGCAAAACTTTGCTGCAGAATAATCCAACAAACCATACAGCAGTATACCCATTACAGAGTGGCAGACTTTAGACATTGTGCAGACTGTGCAAGCTGTGAAGTGTAAGATTAGTTTTACTCTATAGTAGAAATTGAAACATCTCCAATGTAATTTTTATTCATTCATTAATTGAATTGCAGTAAATCTTCTGTATTCACTGGATTAAAAACAAATACAGAATATAGAATCAACCCTGGTTCTAGAAGTTTCTCTGGTTCATGGAAGTTTTCTACTCTTGCCCAACCCGGCCGGTGCCAGAACCTGGCCTTGGCACAGGTGGTGAGAAGTGGGCATACCGGGCAGATACCGGGCAGGTGAATCGTCTGGAGCAGCAAAATGATGCAGTCACTGACTCACACAGACACTTAAACAACCAACCCATTGTACCGTGTCACGTCGGAGCTTGCAACCTGTAAAAATCAACAGTGTGCCTGTTTTCATTTGCACTGAATTAATCTTTCACGTTTATAGAGGTGACCGGAAAACTTTCCCTACTGTGTAGAGTGTCTGATTTCCTGCCATAAAGATACTGTAGCGATTCTTATGAATATATATTGAGTCTCAATCGTAAATTGATAAGACAATAAGGTGATATTTGCTGATGAAAAGCATGTGATATAGCATTCTGTAAAAGGTGTGGCTGACCTAGCTGAACTCTACAATACAACTCTCTGTTTGAAGAGTATGGCAGCTACTGTAGTTATGGTGCTACTACGCATGGAATAATAACCCAAAAGATGTCCTTAGGTGTCGGGCATAAAACTGAATGAGGGTCCATTTATTTCACAATGCATTGAAACCATGTGTCGTTTCTGTGTGTTTCAGTGCAGCTAAAAACTGGAGATATCCTATCCTTACGTATTGATAACAAGCTGTAGGGTGAGCAATAATTTCACTGTAGTGTTCAAAGAATGACCCCAATCTAACTCTCATAAATAGTTCTACCTGGAAACAAAAATGTTCTAACTGGAACTAAAAAGGGTTCTACTATGGGGAAAGCCGAAGAACCCTTTTGGAAACCTTTTTTCTAAGAGTATATGTTTATGATGCTTTATGCAAAAGTCTCAATGCAAAAGACTCAGGGCTCTATTCAATCTGTAAAGCTGAAGCGTTAGAGATTCCGCAATAGAAATTTAAAGGTAATTTCCGATTGAGCTGACATATGCAGCGTTTACTGTGAATGCAGTCTCCAATAAAAAGCAGGAACATTTCCTTTCAATTTTAATCACGCTGTAAAGCTGAACTTCCCCGATGCAGATTGAATAGAGCCCTCAATTTAGACTGAATTGACTCCACTTGCCTAGGCTAGAACTAAGCGCTTGACGTTTGTCTAAGGTGCACTCAAGTCTGGCTTTGTCTGAAAGGGGTTTAAATCAAATGAGTTAAGTCGCAGCTAAGAATGAGTCATTGTAGAAACACTACTCCACCCATGCACTCTTTCTTTCCCCATCCCCCTCTCTCTCCCCAGCCATACAGCTTAGTTAAACACAGGGGGATACAAAGGGAAGATAAGAACCCTTGAGAAATAGACTACCTTTGGAATGGGTGTTTTCGCCTGGGACTGAGGGAGTGCTTTAGGACAGTGTATGAGCCTTACTGACTGTCAATGTTATGAACTATGAACCGAGGGAATTATGGGGCAGGAAACGTACTTTTGGCATAACAACAAATACAAGGCATATTGTCTTGTGCTTTTTTCACGGTTTACACCTGTTAGTAGTGTTACGGTCTAAAGATCAATAGGTTTTCCTACTTGGTAAAATACCATATAACACCTGATTCAAATGACCTCCATTTAGTGGGTCCATGGAATCTGAGTCGTGCATTTATAGTGAATGAAAATGTAAATGTTGGTATGAGACACTTTCCTTTGTAATTCAATAGCCATTATCAATGATACCTCACTGTTTTATAAATATCCTAAATCAGATTATAGAACAGGCAATGGTTGAAATTGATGGAGAGATGGAAGGGGAATGGGTGTTGGTCTATACAGAAACTGCTCTCATCCCTTTTTTGTAAGTAGGGATGTGATTACTGTGATGTGAAATTTTGCCTTCGCTAGATTGAACAGAAAAAGGTGGTGGAAGTTAGTTCCACTCCGGAACTGCCCATGTCACGATCGTTTACTGAAGAAGACACGGACCAAGGCGCAGCGTGGTAAGCGTACATTTTTATTTATTTAACGTACTTAACTCACGAACAAAACAACAAACCAAACGATACGTGAAGTCCTAGGTTAACACCAAAACAAACCTTACGGAACAAGATCCCACAAATTAACTAGTGCAAAACAGGCTGCCTAAGTATGGTCCCCAATCAGAGACAACGAGCTACAGCTGTCTCTGATTGGGAACCACCCTGGCCAACATAGATCAACACGATCTAGAAACAAAAACATAGAAAACAAAACATAGAAAATCCACACCCTGGCTCAACATATAAGAGTCCCCAGAGCCAGGGCATGACAGCCCATAATTACCCTTACCGAAAGAAACTGGCTTCTGGCAAACAGTTGTGGCAAATATTTGGCCAATTTGTCACCAATCTGCCATATTTTGTAATCTGTCATATCTTGTCATCTGTCATAATTTCACATGCCAATTAGTTTTGTGGCAAACTGATGCAGCAAATTTGTGGTGACTTGAGAACTTCTGGCAAACAATTCTGGGAAATTCTACTGTTTGCTGCAAACTCATTATGAATATGCAAGGATTCATAACAACATTGAAATGTCGTATCTACATAAACCAAATCACAATACTTTAAATGAACTTGCTTCTCACAGAGAAAACTAAAACTGTACTTAGTCCCCTCCTGTACTCCCTGTTCACCCACGACTGCATGGCCACACACGACTCCAACACCATCATCAAGTTTGCAAATGACACTACGTTGGTAGGCCTGATCACCGACGGCAATGAGTCAGCCTACAGGGAGGAGGTCAGTGTGCTTAGCAGTGTTGTGCCAGGACAACAAACTCTCCCTCAACGTCAGTAAGACCAAGGAGCTGATTGTGAAGTATAGGAGAAAGAGGGGAGAGCACGCCCCCATCCACATCAACGGGGCTGTAGTGAAGCGGGTCGAGAGCTTCAAGTTCCTTGGCATCCACATCACTAAGGACTGAACATGGTCCACACACACCTGCACAGTCGTGAAGAGGGCACAGCAGCGCCTCTTCCCCCTCAGTTGGCTGAAAAGATTTGGCATGGGCCCTCGGATCCTCAAAAAGTTATAAAGCGGCACCATCGAGAGCATCTTCATTGGCTGCATCACCTCTTGGTATGGCAAATGCACCGCCCTTGACCACAAAGCACTACAGAGGGTGCTGCGAACAGCCCAGTACATCAGGGCCGAGCTCCCTGCCATCCAGGACCTCTATACCTCAAACCATAGACTGTTCACTCTGCTACCGTCCAGTAAATGTTACCGGAGCATCGGCCCTCTGACCAACAGGCTCCGAGACAGCTTCTACCACCAAGCCATAAGACTGCAAAAAAGCCCTACTGCTAAATAGTCAATTAATGGTACCCGAACTATCTTGCATTGACCCAACACACACTCACTAGACTATATATGCAAACCATATACACACTCACACATACTACATTGACACTCCCACACAAAACCCACACACATTCACATACACTACGTACGCCCACACACACATTACACACACACGCACACTCACACTTTTACACTCATAATTTGCTGCTGCTACTCTGTTCTTTATTTTACTCGTATTATTATCTATCCTGATGTGTAGTCACTTTACCCTGCCTTTATATACATATCTACCTCAAATACCTCGTACCTCTGCACATTGATCTGGTACTGGTACTCCCTGTGCATTTTATATTATTCCTCGTGTTACTATTAAATTTTTAAACTCTGCATTGTTGGGAAGGGCTCGTAAGCAAGCATTTCACGGTAAAGTCTACACTAGTTGTATTCGGCGCATGTGACAAATAATATTTGATTTGATAGCTATCACATCAATTGTGCAAAATATGATAGCTAATGTTAGCTAGCTAGCTAAGCACTAACCAGCTAGCTAAGGCTAGCCACTGCTAACGTTAGCTAGCTAGCAAGTCAGTGGTGCTGACAGATTGAAACTGATATAGCAACAAAATGTGTTTCACTCTATCCCATAAAACATGACATTGCTAACCAGGCATCAATTAGCTAACATAAGTTTAGTAGGAAGTTTAATTAATAAGTTAGGCACTAATCGGACAACTTTGGTAGGCAGCTAGATAGTCCGGGTCGATATTCACGTAACAATAAGGAATACCCCTCGACAACGCCCACAAATTGGGGAAAACAAACATTCTTTCCCAATGACCCCCAGTGTAAAAGAGCCAACTTCGTCGTAGATTTTTTGTTATACAGAAATAACAAAACATGCCGAAAAGTTGCGGTGTCGTTCAAGTGAGGGAAAAAAGTATTTGATCCCCTGCTGATTTTGTACGTTTGCCCACTGACAAAGAAATTATCAGTCTATAATTTTAATGGTAGGTTTATTTGAACAGTGAGAGACAGAATAACAACAAAAAAATCCAGAAAAACGCATGTCAAAAATGTTATAAATTGATTTGCATTTTAATGAGGGAAATAAGTATTTGACCCCTCTGCAAAATATGACTTAGTACTTGGTGACAAAACTCTTGTTGGCAATCACAGAGGTTAGACGTTTCTTGTAGTTGGCCACCAGGTTTGCACACATCTCAGGAGGGATTTTGTCCCACTCCTCTTTGCAGATCTTCTCCAAGTCATTATGGTTTCGAGGCTGACGTTTGGCAACTTGAACCTTCAGCTCCCTCCACAGAATTTCTATGGGATTAAGGTCTGGAGACTGGCTAGGCCACTCCAGGACCTTAATGTGCTTCTTCTTGAGCCACTCCTTTGTTGCCTTGGCCTTGTGTTTTCGGTCATTGTCATGCTGGAATATCCATCCACGACCCATTTTCAATGCCCTGGCTGAGGGAAGCAGGTTCTCACCCAAGATTTGACGGTACATGGCCCTGTCCATCGTCCCTTTCATGCGGTGAAGTTGTCCTGTCCCCTTGGCAGAAACACCAACAAAGCATAATGTTTCCACCTCCATGTTTGATGGTGGGGATGGTGTTCTTGGGGTCCTCCTCCAAACACGGCGAGTTGAGTTGATGCCAAAGAGCTCCATTTTGGTCTCATCTGCCCACAACACTTTCACCCAGTTATCCTCTGAATCATTCAGATGTTCATTGGCAAACTTCAGACGGGCATGTATATGTGCTTTCTTGAGTAGGGGGACCTTGCGGGCACTGCAGGATTTCAGTCCTTCACGGCGTAGTGTGTTACCAATTGTTTTCTTGGTGACTATGGTCCCAGCTGCCTTGAGATCATTGACAAGATCCTTCCGTGTAGTTCTGGGCTGATTCCTCACCGTTCTCATGATCATTGCAACTCCACGAGGTGAGATCTTGCATGAAGCCCCAGGCCGAGGGAGATTGACAGGTCTTTTGTGTTTCTTCCTTTTGCGAATTATCGCACCAACTGTTGTCACCTTCTCACCAAGCTGCTTGGCGATGGTCTTGTAGCCCATTCCAGCCTTGTGTAGGTCTACAATCTTGTCCCTGACATCCTTGGAGAGCTCTTTGGTCTTGGCCATGGTGGAGAGTTTGGAATCTGATTGATTGATTGCTTCTGTGGACAGGTGTCTTTTAAACAGGTAACAAACTGAGATTAGGAGCACTCCCTTTAAGTGTGTGCTCCTAATCTCAGCTCGTTACCTGTATAAAAGACACCTGGGAGCCAGAAATCTTTCTGATTGAGAGGGGGTCAATAACTTATTCCCCTCATTAAAATGCAAATCAATTTACAGTGGGGGAAAAAAGTATTTAGTCAGCCACCAATTGTGAAAGTTCTCCCACTTAAAAAGATGAGAGAGGCCTGTAATTTTCATCATAGGTACACGTCAACTATGACAGACAAAATGAGGGGAAAAAATCCAGAAAATCACATTGTAGGATTTTTTATGAATTTATTTGCAAATTATGGTGGAAAATAAGTATTTGGTCAATAACTAAAGTTTCTCAATACTTTGTTATATACCCTTTGTTGGCAATGACACAGGTCAAATGTTTTCTGTAAGTCTTCACAAGGTTTTCACACACTGTTGCTGGTATTTTGGCCCATTCCTCCATGCAGATCTCCTCTAGAGCAGTGATGTTTTGGGGCTGTCGCTGGGCAACACGGACTTTCAACTCCCTCCAAAGATTTTCTATGGGGTTGAGATCTGGAGACTGGCTAGGCCACTCCAGGACCTTGAAATGCTTCTTACGAAGCCACTCCTTCGTTGCCCGGGCGGTGTGTTTGGGATCATTGTCATGCTGAAAGACCCAGCCACGTTTCATCTTCAATGCCCTTGCTAATGGAAGGAGGTTTTCATTCAAAATCTCACGATACATGGCCCCATTCATTCTTTCCTTTACACGGATCAGTCGTCCTGGTCCCTTTGCGGAAAAACAGCCCCAAAGCATGATGTTTCCACCCCCATGTTTCACAGTAGGTATGGTGTTCTTTGGATGCAACTCAGCATTCTTTGTCCTCCAAACACGAAGAGTTGAGTTTTTACCAAAAAGTTATGTTTTGGTTTCATCTGACCATATGACATTCTCCCAATCCTCTTCTGGATCATCCAAATGCACTCTAGCAAACTTCAGACGGGCCTGGACATGTACTGGCTTAAGCAGGGGGACACGTCTGGCACTGCAGGATTTGAGTCCCTGGCGGCGTAGTGTGTTACTGATGGTAGGCTTTGTTACTTTGGTCCCAGCTCTCTGCAGGTCATTCACTAGGTCCCCCTGTGTGGTTCTGGGATTTTTGCTCACCGTTCTTGTGATCATTTTGACCCCACGGGGTGAGATCTTGCGTGGAGCCCCAGATCGAGGGAGATTATCAGTGGTCTTGTATGTCTTCCATTTCCTAATAATTGCTCCCACAGTTGATTTCTTCAAACCAAGCTGCTTACCTATTGCAGATTCAGTCTTCCCAGCCTGGTGCAGGTCTACAATTTTGTTTCTGGTGTCCTTTGACAGCTCTTTGGTCTTGGCCATAGTGGAGTTTGGAGTGTGACTGTTTGAGGTTGTGGACAGGTGTCTTTTATACTGATAACAAGTTCAAACAGGTGCCATTAATACAGGTAACGAGTGGAGGACAGAGGAGCCTCTTAAAGAAGAAGTTACAGGTCTGTGAGAGCCAGAAATCTTGCTTGTTTGTAGGTGACCAAATACTTATTTTCCACCATAATTTGCAAATAAATTCATAAAAAATCCTACAATGTGATTTTCTGGATTTTTTCCCTAATTTTGTCTGTCATAGTTGACGTGTACCTATGATGAAAATTACAGGCCTCTCATCTTTTTAAGTGAGAGAACTTGCACAATTGGTGACTGACTAAATACTTTTTTTCCCCCACTGTATAACATTTTTAACATGCGTTTTTCTGGATTTTGTTGTTGTTATTCTGTCTCTCACTGTTCAAATAAACCTACCATTAAAATTATAGACTGATCATTTCTTTGTCAGTGGGCAAAAATACTTTTTTCCCTCACTGTACATGTAACCAGGTCAAAAATCATGACCTAAGGTTCGCAATGCTCCCACATAGGAAATAGAGCCTGCAAGAAGAGCCCTCTGGCTTCAGGCTATTTGGCGTGGGAGAGTGGGAAATGTGGGGACCCGGTGTCCAAGTAGGCTACACATAGCCATGTGTGTGGTTAAACATTGAATCACAGGTAAGACATTTAACTTGTTTAGTATAGTTTGTTTGTAACTCCACTCACTACTTGTAGCTGTATAGTGGAAGAAATCCTCTGCCGATCTGTTTGCCACTAGTGACAATAAATATGATTGTTGCCAAAGGTTTGCCACAGATTTGCCAGTAGTGGCAAATATTTGAAAACGTTCTGGCAACATTTTGTGGCACACTTTAGTTTGCAGCAAATTTACCACAAATTTGCAGGAAGTTTGCCACAACAAATTATTTTTTGTAAGGACACACACCGTTTTCCTCAAATAAAACAGTTTACTGTTCTGTATATCACTTCTACCCATCTATCTCTAGTATGTACTGTATCTCTCTATGGCATGGCCCGAACCAGGGGCCAGTATTCAAAAAACGTAGATTAGGAGTAGGAGTAGTAGAATTAGGAACGCTGATCTAGGACCAGTTTTTCCCTTTAGATCACAATGGATAGGATTATATGATTATATGAGATGCTTTGTGAATATGGGCCCTGGTTACTATTTATTTACAACTTGGCTGCCATGGTGATTGCACCTGATCACATAGTACCAGAAGGTGAATATCTCATCATAGGGTGTGAGTGTTTTCCTTACTCATGCTTGAACGTCTCCTTGTCTATTGTTGAAGTCTGGATCGGCTGGATTCCTATCGTGAGTACAAACGGATACAGTCTCACAGTGTTGTTGTCATCAACCACAACAACAAATGACACAGTGAGAGCTGATGGCCGGTACACCGTTCCCATGCCTGTCACACGCCTGCAATTGCCTGTTCCTTAATCTCTGAGTGACAGGTGAAGTTGTTAAATATGTTTGGGCTGCAGCATTGAAATCCTTGACTTTTTTACAGACACCTTGACTTTTTCCACATTTTGTTACGTTACAGCCCTATTCTAAAATGGATTAAAAAAAAAAAAATCCTCAGCAATCTACACACAATACCCCATAATGACAAAGTGAAAACAAGCTTTTAGAAATTCTTGCAAATGTATACAAAATTAAATACAGAAATCCATTATTTACATAAGTATTCAGAACCTTTGCTGTGAGACTCGAAATTGAGCTCATGTGCATCCTGTTTCCATTGATCTTCCTTGAGATGTTTCTACAACTTAATTGGAGTCCACCTGTGGTAAATTCAATTGATTGGACATGATTTGGAAAGGCACACACCTGTCTATATAAGGTCCCACAGTTGACAGCGCATGTCAGAGCAAAAACCAAGCCATGATGTCGAAGGAATTGTCCGTAGAAGATTGTGTCGAGGCACAGATCTGGGGAAGGGTACCAAAACATTTCTGTAGCATTGAAGGTCCCCAAGGACACAGTGGCCTCCATCATTCTTAAATGAAAGAAGTTTGGACCCACCAAGACTCTTCCTAGAGCTGGCTGCCCGGCCAAACTGAGAAATCGGGGGAGAAGGGCCTTGGTCAGGGATGTGACCAAGAACCCGATGGTCACTGACAGATCCAGAGTTCCTCTGTGGAGATGGGAGAACCTTCCAGATGGACAACCATCTCTGCAGCACTCCACCAAACAGGAGTGCTCCCCCCACCATGATTCACCGTAGGGATGGTGCCAGGTTTCCTCCAGACGTGACGCTTGGCATTCAGGCTGAAGCATTCAATCTTGTTTCTTGTGGTCTGAGGGTTTTTAGGTGCATTTTGGCAAACTCCAAGGGGCTGTCATGTGCCTTTTACTGAGGAGTGGCTTCCGTCTGGCCACACTCTACCATAAAGGCCTGATTGGTGGAGTGCTGCAAAGATGGTTGTCCTTCTGGAAGGTTCTTCCATCTCTACAGAGGAACTCTAGAGCTCTGTCAGAGTGACCATCGGTGTTCTTGGTCACCTCCCTGACCAAGGCCCTTCAATGCTGCAGAAATCTTTTGGTACCCTTCCCCAGATTTTTGCCACGACACAATCCTGTCTTTGATCTCTACGGACAATTCCTTCAACCTCATGGCTTGGTTTTTGCTCTGACATGCACTGTCAACTGTGGGATATTATATAGACAGGTGTGTGCCTTTCCAAATCATGTCCAATCAATTTACCACAGGTGGACTCCAGTCAAGTTGTAGAAACATCTAAAGGATGATCAATGGAAACAGGAGGCACCTGAGCTCAATTTCGAGTCTCATAGCAAAGGGTCTGAATACTTATGTAAATAAGGTATTTTCATTTTTTTTATACATTTGCAAACTGTTTTCACTTTGTCATTATGGGGTATTGTGTGTAGATTGATGAGGATTTGAATTTTTTAAATCAATTTTAGAATAAGTCTGTAACGTAACAAAATGTGGTTTGAAGTCAAGGGGTCTGAATACTTTCTCAAGGCACTGTATGCTACTCTGTGATAATGGTAGAATAATATGATTATGTGGGTACACATATCACATTTTTTTATGCCTAAAATGTTATCCCAGGGCTACAGACAGTACATTGGCACAAAGCATAGAGAGATTTAATTTGGATCTGTTCTTTTCATTGCACTGTATCAACAGAGACAGAGTGCCAGTGTTGTCTGGCCCTCCATCCTTCGTCACCTATCTACATCCATACAGATAAATCTCTATGGCCACACCCTACTGCAAGTCAACCTGATATAACATAATACCTGTGGAGATAGTGCACACTCTAGTGGTAGCAGAGAGGGACATCAAAACCACTGAACCTTCCAGATCATATCACAACTGTTGCGTAATCATTGACGGAAGTAAAGTCTATAATCCAAAGCACATCCTTTTTTTATTTTGCCAAGTGGGACATGATCCTTGATCATGATTGTTTTGTTACCTGGATCAACAATACAATACCAACAGGGTATAAGTTTGGCTCCTGGATGCTGATTGGCTGAAAGCTGAGGTATATGAGACAATATACCATGGGTATGAGGCAAAACTACTTGTTTACTGGTCTAATTACGTTGGTAACCTGTTTATAATAGCAATAAGGCACCTTGGGGGTTTGTGGTATACAGTGGCGACCCGTCATTCAGAGCCCCACCTGTTTTGAGCGCCACCTGTTTATAAAAAAAATATATATATATATAATTTATTTAGCCTGTTTTGCGTTAATACGTGTGACATATCAGTTTGCAAACAATGTAAAAAAATATATAATTGATTTAATAAAGCCGCATACACACATGGTCTTTTTTGCTTTCTTGAGTAAAACAGCTCCAAAATGCAGGTGTTTCAGCCTAGCTCAGTGCTTTCTGTGGTGGTGGGGCAGCCAGCGGAAAATACGGAGCGTAGGGGTTGGTAATGTTCTCTAGTTGCGCCGTGATTGGCTCAGTGTTCTGTCACTCATGGGGACAGTATGTCACCGCAAAATCTACGTGGATAGCTCGAAAATTCAAGCCCCTTGGGTGCTGCCATAGAGTTACATTAGAAGTGCCCATCCAAGAAGGCTCAAGGTCATTGGCCACAGATAAAATGATGTCAAATCACGTTATATCTACCGTAGCTTTGATTGGACTGGTCATGTCAACATCATACTTGAAAATCTCAGCTAGCAAGCTAGACAAGTAGTCATCATCATGAATCACGTCGACAATCTACTGGCAAATCCTTTCATTTTCAATCCTTGTCATATGAAGAGAAGTTATAGATAAAACGTATCGGTGCTCATCGGCCATTGGACATAGACATTACACAACAAGTTGGAAATTGCAAATTCAACAATGAGTGGTTTGGAAAGAATCAGTGGCTAACTGCAAGCATTGCAAAACAACCACTAGACTGCTATTCAGTGGAGTGGGTGTGTGGTCCAAGTCTGGGTTTAAGGGTCTCTTTTCCAAGCTTAAAAGGATAAACATTCACATGCCATTGGCCAGAAAGGTTTGAATACATTGGCCATGCTGTCAATCCAGCATGGCTTCTGCCACGTTTAAAACAACTGGAAACTCGGAACTGGGAAATCTCAGACTTCAGGGAATTCAAGACACTGATGGTTACTGATGGTAGGCTTTGTTACTTTGGTCCCAGCTCTCTGCAGGTCATTCACTAGGTCCCCCCGTGTGGTTCTGGGATTTTTGCTCACCGTTCTTGTGATCATTTTGACCCCACGGGGTGAGATCTTGCGTGGAGCCCCAGATCGAGGGAGATTATCAGTGGTCTTGTATGTCTTCCATTTCCTAATAATTGCTCCCACAGTTGATTTCTTCAAACCAAGCTGCTTACCTATTGCAGATTCAGTCTTCCCAGCCTGGTGCAGGTCTACAATTTTGTTTCTGGTGTCCTTTGACAGCTCTTTGGTCTTGGCCATAGTGGAGTTTGGAGTGTGACTGTTTGAGGTTGTGGACAGGTGTCTTTTATACTGATAACAAGTTCAAACAGGTGCCATTAATACAGGTAACGAGTGGAGGACAGAGGAGCCTCTTAAAGAAGAAGTTACAGGTCTGTGAGAGCCAGAAATCTTGCTTGTTTGTAGGTGACCAAATACTTATTTTCCACCATAATTTGCAAATAAATTAATAAAAACTCCTACAATGTGGTTTTCTGGATTTTTTGAAAATTACAGGCCTCTCTCATCTTTTTAAGTGGGAGAACTTGCACAATTGGTGGCTGACTAAATAAAAAATTTCCCCACTGTATTGTTTAGTGTTGTGTTGTGTTGTGTAGTGGCTTTGCTGGCATGCATCTAAAATATATATTTTTTGTTTGGCCCACCAAGATTTACATGCTAAAATCGCCACTGGTGGTATATGACCATCGTACTGTTCCACGGCTAAGGGCTGTATCCAGGCACTCAAGTTTGCGACGTGCATAAGAACAGCCCTTAGCCCTGGTATATTGGCCATACACAACAACCCCTCGGGCTTTATTGCTTAAGTATAGTTCAACCTGAATAGTAATTAGGCTACAAAAATAATGATTACATCTAGATTGAAGTGGTGGTTGAATAAAAGGCTAATTAGGCTTCCTGATAATTACATGACATAATTACATAATTACATCATTATATAATTACATCATTACATAATTACATTACATCATTACAAACAGCAATAACTATTTGGTTGTTTTGTGATTCATTTAAAAAAGCACCACCTGCAAGGCAGGTTTTTTCTGGTTAACACAGAACATATTACAAACATATTACAAACACAACAGTGGTCAAATATGTTTTTGTGAACGTGACAACATCTGTGACTCCATGGATTAGATTTGTGACCAGCATTTTACATATTTGTGACTTGCATTACATTTGTGAGTTGCTCCACATATTTGTCAGTTGTGTTTTATGGATCAGTTTGTGCAGATTTAAGATATGGCATTCAGATGCATAAAAATGAGATAAAAATGAATATATCACAATTACTTTTAGAAATGCATCTGTTTGGTATCCTAGCTTCCTTTCTTTCCTATCTTAGTGTCCTCCTTTCCTTAATCCTTTCCTCCCCTCTTTTGCTTTCCTACCTCTCTTTCCTTTCCTCCTGTCCTAGGTCCCTTTCCTTTCTTTGCTCCCTTTCCTTCCTTAGCTTATTTTCCTCTCCTCCTTTCCTATATAATTTCCCTCCTTTCCTAGCTTCCTTTCTTCCTTTCCTTGCTCCTTATCTCCATGTGTATGCTTGCTCATAATTATAATCACAAACAAATATTTTTAAAATAATGTCTAATTGATGATAAAAGATTTCCAGCAGGAAATGCAAACTTGTAGAGTTTTTTAGGTTTAAATATGCTTCTAAAGTTTGTAATTTCCACTTTAAAATGACTTGATTTGCCCTAATGAAAAATGGATCAATCCCCTCCAAAAAGTCCCATTAATTATAATCCACATAATAATTCACATTTCCTGTTGCTGCAGGATTATTTTCCTGCTGTAGCACACTGTCTCAAAATCAGATCCTACATCAGTACTTCCCAACAGACTGAACAACTTTCACCCCCTGAACTCCCACTCTTGCCTAGAAATATAGGAACAGAAACAAAAAAACATGTCACAGAATATACTGTATACATGTATGAATTTGGGTTTGTACCCTAGCACAAAGCAAAATGTGATTTAACTTACATAAAAAATGTTTCTAAGTTTCAAATCTACAGCCCTTATTAATGTCTCAGCCCAAACTGCATTCCCTTATCTTGTCAAGCTGGAAACAGGCGCACATAGCTTTCCTGTGTGACAGATTGAACAGATCAGAGCTGCTGGAGATAGATCAAAATGACTTGTTACACAATGATGCTTTGATGTAGAACACATTAATAAAATCATATCAACTTTTTGTCTGCAAGCTGCCTTTCTTTGGCAGGTCAATGCACTAAACGGCTTTGGAATCACTTTGAAGGGATAGCTTTAACTTTCACATCACATTCGGTAACATTTATCAACTTCATAATCACAGTCTTTTGTGATTCACTCAGCGGAGTAACTCTGTGTTAGATATTGGGGAGTATTAAATCTGGTGGGGGGTCTGGGGGTTCTCCCCCGATTTTATAGAAATGTTTTAATGCATTTTGCTTACTTATCTGCTAACCCTCCATGACATGCATCTAGAGTGATCAAGTTTGCAGACGACACAGCAGTAGTAGGCTTGATTACCAACAATGACGAGACAGCCTACATGGAGGAGGTGAGGGCTCTGGGAGTGTGGTGCCAGGAAAATAACCTCTCACTCAATGTCAACAAAACAAAGTAGATGATCGTGGACTTCAGGAAACAGCAGAGGGTGCACCCCCCTATCCACATCGACGGGACCACAGTGGAGAAGGTGAAAAGCTTCAAGTTCCTCGGCGTACACATCACTGACAAACTGAAATGGTCCACCCACACAGACAGTGTGGTGAAGAAGGTGCAATAGAGCCTCTTCAACCTCAGGAGGCTGAAGAAATTTGGCTTGGCACCTAAAACCCTCAAGCTTTAGCTTTTACAATTAGCCTAAGTAATTTTACTGGCCAACTTCACTTACTGATAAGTGGGTTAATGGGCATGAGTAAAAGTGTCACATGTTAGACTGCACTCAGTGCTTACCCCCCGCCTCCTCTCTTAACTCCATTGTGAGACACAGAGGGACTCCAGGTAAATAAGCATAACGAGCTATTCCAGGAATGCTTGTTAAGGAACGAGAAAATGTTGAAGTGCGAGTTCCACCAGAAAATGGGGCTGACCCACACCACCCTGAAGGAGGTGTAACGGAAGGAGTTGGGAGAGAGTGAGCAGGTTGTTCACATTCTTGGGATTTCCACTGTCATCAACAAATTCCTGGCCAAGCCCACTTTCTTCCTCCTCAGGTATATAACCATGACACCAGAGTGATGCTTGTCACTGCAGATCCTTTGTCCAAGTCTGATCCAGCCAGCACCTGCTAACATACCTGTGCTAGCCAGCATCCTCCATCCTCCATCCTCCATCCACTATCCACCACCATGTCATTCACCTCCAGATCCTACACCTCTGCCAGGGCCCTCAGCATGTATGGGGGTGCCGGTGGCCGCGGTTCCCGCGGTTCCCGCATCTCCACCTCCCAGGCTGGGGGACTCTACGACACCGCTTCCTCCAGGGGTGGCTTAGACCTGGCTGACGGCCTGGACCTCCACGTGTCAGCCAACGAGAAGGCCACCATGCAGAACCTGAACGACCGCTTGGCCTCCTACCTGGAGAAGGTGAGGCTTCTGGAGAAGGAGAACGCCGAGCTGGAGAAGAAAATCAAGGACTGGTATGCATCACGCCCGGTTATCTGCCACGACCACAGCGCCTACTTCGCCACCATTGCTGGCCTGAAAGACAAGGTAAGACGGAGAGGGAGAGGGAGGGGGAGAGGGGAGGGAGAGGGAGAGGGAGAGGGAGAGGGAGAGGGAGAGGGAGAGGGAGAGGGAGAGGGAGAGGGGAGAGGGAGAGGGGAAGGGAGAGGGGAGGGAGAGGGAGAGGGAGAGGGAGAGGGAGAGGGAGAGGGAGAGGGGGAAGGGTGTGTGTGTGTGTTAGAATTAAGGGTGTGTGACACCTGAAAATGTTTAATTTATTCCCAAAAGCACTTCATCATCACTGTTGATTTATTTGCTGGCTCCTCTGTGTATAGGCAGTTAGTTGTTGCATCTGTTCCTCTCTATGGGGGTGAGGAGGGAAATGTGTGTGGGATGGGGGTGTTTCAACTAAAAGGAATTCTGTCAGAGAACGTTTTTGTTCTGTTCCTTGAAGGCCAATGCAGGTTACGTACTAAAATAATGTCATTAACTACAACTTCACACATCCATATTCTTATGTCATCTTATCTGTCTATAGCTACAAACCAGATTTGCAACCAAAGTTGCGTCCCAAATGGCACGCTATTACCTAAACAGTGCACTATTTTTGACCAGAGCCCTATGGGTCCTGGTCAAAAGTAGTGCACTTTATAGGGAATAGGGTGCTATTTGGGAAACAACCCAAGTCTCATTTTTGGCAGTCCTGCTGCAGGTCACAGTCACTTGAGAATGTGCGTATAATGATGTGGGTGAAAATTAACACAGTGCCATCATGATTTCTGTTCCACAGATCAGTTTGGCATCCAGGTCCAATGCCAAGACTGTGCTGGACATCGACAATGCCAAGCTTGCTGTTGAGGACTTCAAGATGAAGTAAGGGGATACTAACTACTATGAATCATGACACACTATTTATACACTGCTCAAAAAAAAATTAAGGGAACACTTAAACAACACAATGTAACTCCAAGTCAATCACACTTCTGTGAAATCAAACTGTCCACTTAGGAAGCAACACTGATTGACAAAAAATGTCACATGCTGTTGTGCAAATGGAATAGACAACAGGTGGAAATTATAGGCAATTAGCAAGACACCCCCAATAAAGAAGTGGTTCTGCAGGTGGTGACCACAGACCACTTCTCAGTTCCTATGCTTCCTGGCTGATGTTTTGGTCACTTTTGAATGCTGGCGGTGCTTTCACTCTAGTGGTAGCATGAGACGGAGTCTACAACCCACACATGTGGCTCAGGTAGTGCAGCTCATCCAGGATGGCACATGAATGCGAGCTGTGGCAAGAAGGTTTGCTGTGTCTGTCAGCGTAGTGTCCAGAGCATGGAGGCGCTACCAGGAGACAGGCCAGTACATCAGGAGACGTGGAGGAGGCCGTAGGAGGGCAACAACCCAGCAGCAGGACCGCTACCTCCGCCAGAGCAGGAGGAGCACTGCCAGAGCCCTGCAAAATGACCTCCAGCAGGCCACAAATGTGCATGTGTCTGCTCAAACGGTCAGAAACAGACTCCATGAGGGTGGTATGAGGGCCCGACGTCCACAGGTGGGGGTTGTGCTTACAGCCCAACACCATACAGGACGTTTGGCATTTGCCAGAGAACACCAAGATTGGCAAATTCGCCACTGGCGCCCTGTGCTCTTCACAGATGAAAGCAGGTTCACACTGAGCACATGTGACAGACGTGACAGAGTCTGGAGACGCCGTGGAGAATGTTCTGCTGCCTGCAACATCCTCCAGCATGACCGGTTTGGCGGTGGGTCAGTCATGGTGTGGGGTGGCATTTCTTTGGGGGGCCGCACAGCCCTCCATGTGCTCGCCAGAGGTAGCCTGACTGCCATTAGGTACCGAGATGAGATCCTCAGACCCCTTGTGAGACCATATGCTGGTGCGGTTGGCCCTGGGTTCCTCCTAATGCAAGACAATGCTAGACCTCATGTGGCTGGAGTGTGTCAGCAGTTCCTGCAAGAGGAAGGCATTGATGCTATGGACTGGCCCGCCCGTTCCCAGACCTGAATCCAATTGAGCACATCTGGGACATCATGTCTCGCTCCATCCACCAACGCCACGTTGCACCATAGACTGTCCAGGAGTTGGCGGATGCTTTAGTCCAGGTCTGGGAGGAGATCCCTCAGGAGACCATCCGCCACCTCATCAGGAGCATGCCCAGGCGTTGTAGGGAGGTCATACAGGCACGTGGAGGCCACACACACTACTGAGCCTCATTTTGACTTGTTTTAAGGACATTACATCAAAGTTGGATCAGCCTGTAGTGTGGTTTTCCACTTTAATTTTGAGGGTGACTCCAAATCCAGACCTCCATGGGTTGATAAATTTGATTTCCATTGATAATTTTTGTGTGATTTTGTTGTCAGCACATTCAACTATGTAAAGAAAAAAGTATTTAATAAGATTATTTCATTCATTCAGATCTAGGATGTGTTGTTTAAGTGTTCCCTTAATTTTTTTGAGCAGTGTATAAAACATTTGTCTTTCACTCAAGGCTCTATACAACACACTCTGAGTAGAAGTTACCCTTTTAGACACAGAACTAGAATCAGCCTACCCAAGCTAAATCCTGTCCATAACTATTAGTGAGGAAAAGGCAAAACTGACCTTAGATCAATGACCGTGTCCAAATGCCCATACTGGCGTACTACATAATTAAACTGCATACTCATTTCGGTGTTTGATCTAGTAGAATTCACTTGTCTTTTCCGACTCACATGTTTGACAACAGCTGATAATCAGATTAAACGAGACACTGTACCAAAATGAATGAATGGCGGGAGTCAATGCAATCTCGCATTAGATGACACATTCGTAGTACTATTTTCAAATTTCACATACTATAAAACACACTATTTAGTACGCTAATAGGGGTATTCGGACACGGCCAGTGTTTAGCCATCCCTACTCGATAGACAAAGCAAAAGATTACAATTCTGAAAACAAATTGGTAGCCTGTGTGACCTTTGACCTTTGCCCTGCTCAGGTATGAGAATGAGCAGGCCATGAGGATGGCAGTGGAGGCAGACATCAGTGGTCTGAGGAGGGTCCTGGATGACATGAGCCTGGGTCGCTCTGACCTGGAGATGCATTACGAGGGTCTGAAGGACGAGCTCATCATGCTCAAGAGGAACCACCAGGAGGTAACGGATCGTTCCGGGCAACGGTTATTCATAGTACAACCACACTGTATAGCACAGGGGAGCTGTTTTTCCACAGTACACCCATTCAAAACCAAAATGCCATACCGTCATATCTTTCACTCAAGTTACGATGTCCACCAACGCCCACACGTTGTCACCTCCCTCCTCGCATCCACACCTAAAACAGATATGTACCATGGCATGTTTGTGCTAGTGAATCTGAATAGGAATGGCATGCATATGTTTACTTGTTAATACTGACCTAATAGTGCAAACAGTAGTAGAAAAATGGATTTATTATTTGCTTAGTATTCAGTGATGACATACAATAGGCCCTACATGTATTGCATTCCACTTACAGCAGCAAATAACTCACTTCAGTAGGCATCCACATGACAGTTGCTAGGTGGAAGGATATCATTGGCCACTGAGGAGTACTTAGCCCTGTTTTGCATGGGGTGTTATTGAAGCAGTTAATGTTTTGCACACAAATATGACATCTACCTCTGCTGATATCACACCAGGATTTCCTTTACACAGATGGATGGGTGTTTTTTTTTACAACACGGTTCCTCTACCCTCCTCACACTTCCTAGTATTCTTAATTTCTTCCATTAACTCACTATTACCCTTTGTGGGACTCTTACATCCACAAACACACAAATGACAGTTCATGTATGGTGCATAATGGGTAATATCTTGACCAGTAGGAGACTGGTCAAGACTTAGTCCCTCAGGTTAGAAGTCCTCTGGTTGAAACACATGTAATCACAAGTGTGGTGCTGCACTGTAATAGCAAATACTCAGACTTATCTAAAACATTGAGACCTGTTTACTCGCCGTCAAGCTACTGTTGGTTGTTACGGTTACTAACTGCGGTTACGTCCTCTGACCTTTGACCTATAGGAGATTGCCCTGGTGAAGACCCAGGTGGGCAGCCAGGTGAATGTATCGGTGGATGCTGCCCCATCCCAGGACCTGAACGCAGCCATGACCGAGATCAGGAAGCACTACGAGTCTGTGGCTGCCAAGAACTGCAAAGAACTGGAAGCCTGGTACCAGGGCAAGGTGAGCTGAGTGACCAAGATACTACATGTAGTCATTTACCCCAAAGTGTTATTCTCTAATTCAGCTTTAGACAATGTCAGCTGCCCCAAAAAAACATGCATTCAAATGTAAAGTGTTACATTTGAAGTGTTCATTACAAAACATGTTTAAAGCATGAAGAAAGTATATTCTCTGTATAGGAGGAAGTCAATGATCTATTGAAGCATGGAAATCAATTTAGAGACTGAATAAGTAGGCTCTGAGGTAAACTGTGTTGACTAATGCTGTTTTTCTACTTGTACAGCTGGCCACAGTGGAGATTGAAGTCGTGACAAACAATGAGCAGCTGGTGAGCTGCCTCACAGAGTTGAAGGAGTCCAAGAGCACCCTCCAGAGGCTTCAGATTGAACTGCAGTCCCATCTGAGCATGGTACAAGATCTCCAAGCATCCGCACCATACGCAAATCGGGTCTTTACACACACACACTCTTACACTCTTATTCTTATTTTTTGTTAGAAGTTTTCAGAGATGTAAGTGACCAGCATGTGGTGTTACAGCACTAATACTACAGGAATAAAAACATGCACACTAAACTGAACATAAGCCATATTGGAATTGGAAGTGAAAACCCAGGCATGGATGTAGGCCAGGTCTCTGCTTGTAATTATTCTGACACCCATAAATACCTTACTGACATTTTCAACTTGGCAACATGCCCACCTCATGTCTGGACTTGACCCAACATTTTTCTGGGGGTGTAGTCTATTGGAGCACCAGATTCACAACCTCTCACTCACTTTTGTACAACAGAGTTATACAATAATAGAATATTATCCATGTGTGTAGTGCATTGGAGAGGGCACACACTCTATCCCCCTCCAACAGAAGCAAAACTGCAACAGTGTCACATACTGTGATAGTATATCATTGGACAAGGTACCAGTATACCCACAGGGTGAAGTTTCCCTAGGTACAGATCTAAGATCAACTTCCCCTCCCCAATACTAAACTTAACCATTAGTGGGGGGGGGGAAATGCAAAACTGACCCAAGATCAGCATCTAGGGGCAACTTCACCCTACACCCACTAATCCCCTCCACCCCTCCTTCCCCAATAGAAATCCTCCCTGGAGGGCACCCTGGCAGACACCCAGAAGCGCTACTCTGCTCAGCTGGCAGGGCTCCAGAGCATGGTGACTAGCCTGGAGCTCCAGCTCTCCCAGCTCCACGCCAACATCGCCCACAACAAGCAGGAGTATGACATGCTGCTGGACCTCAAGACCCGGCTGGAGCTGGAGATCGCTGAGTACAGGAGGCTGCTGGATGGAGAGGAAGAGAGTTCCTCCCAAGGTAAACCATTGCATACAGCTGGCAATGTAGGCATTTGTAGACTTTATGCCAAATGCATGATCATGAGACTCATGAGACTTGGTCTTGCTTGATTTTAAGCTGAAAGCAATATACTGTATCTTCAAAACTTGAATGTTGACAATTATTCTGGACTGTATCAAAAGTGGACTAATGAAGAATAGTGGACTAATGTCAATTTTTGTCTCCCCAGTGGTTACCAAGACGATCACCGTGACCCAGACCATTGTGGATGGAAAGGTGATGGAAACCACTGAGTCTGTTAAATAAGTTGTTAACAGAACAATCAATAAAGATTATGTGGTTGAATGAGAATGGGCTGTGTGGTTTCACTTGTTTCAGAGATATTCATGCTTTATCATAGACTGACTATATGAATATGTGAGTATGGATTTCATAGCAGATACATTTTGTGTTCTCTTTTCAAATTAATTGTTTTAAATTTTACATCTTTCAACCAAAACATGGTGACCAGCTCTACATTTGACTCTAAAAACAATCTCCATACAGTATATAACTCTGAATCTAATGTTTGAAAAACTGAGTGCTCGATTAATAGAGATAGAATTATGTAATTTTGCTGACAACTTGCAACCAGATTTCTACTATCAGCATTTCTAAAAAATATTGTCAAGTATTAAACTCTGTACAAGTTAATGTCATAAATTACACTTTTCAAGATCATACTGACACATATACTTTCTCAAGACCATAGAATTGGCCTCATATGCAAAATATAAAAAACTATATGATAGTCAGATGTATGGGAGCACGCCAAATCAGATAAATCAAGTTGAAAGACACAGAAGACAGAATGACGGTGTCGGCAAGTCAGAGCATCTTTATTGCATTCACAATGGGGTCGGATGTTGGTGTTCCATCCAGATGTAGTAGAACATGTTGTTCTGGAGGTGTCAACCAAACAAATAGAATTACCAGAAAAGAAATCCTCATTCAAGTCAATGTTCCATGATGGGTGTCTGAGGGGCTTTAGCCATTCTAGAGTTAACCAGAGCTGGGATAAACAAATAACACAGATAACGAAGATAGGGATTTTTCATCTGACAAAGACTTGCATGAATAAAGCACTGGAGAGCAGTAATTTTCCATGTGCTGGCCTCTCATTTCCTATACCCATTCTAGTAATTATATTTCTATGGTTAACCCATTGCTTGCTGCAGTGCTCGCTGTGTGTGTGGGACCTTAAGAGGTGTGTTTGGTTTCACTTGAGGAGACAACCTTGCCGTCCACCATTTCCTCTGTGACGATCACCACCTTGTGTGAGGTGGACGTGGAGGAGCTGGGGCCGGATTTGGAGGAGCTGAGGCCGGAGCTGAGGCCGGAGCTAGAGGAACTGATGTGGGAGCTTGAGGAGCTGTGGCCGGATTTCGAGGAGCTGAGGCCGAGGCTGTGAGGAAGGGAAACCCATGGTTAGCATAGTTAGCATCTATCATCTATGATCATAATAAGTATCTATTAATGGTCACATAGCTGTAGATTCATGTCAAAAGTAACCATGGCTCATACTAAGGTCAAATTCAAATTCATTTTCACTTGTTTCAATGTCCCATGTCACCCCTCTTCCCAACCCAAAAAGACGTAACACTCTCCTCCCACATCCCTGTCTGTCTTATTGGCCTCCCTCAGTCCAATCACATCCTGCCTTACCCGCTAGCCTCTCCGTCCAGCAGCCTCCTGTACTCAGCGATCTCCATCTCCAGGCGTGTCTTGATGTCCAGCAGCATCTTGTACTCCTGGCCCTGGCGTTCCATGTCGCTGCGGAGAGACATTAGCTGCTCCTCCAGACTGGTCACTTGGCTCTGGAGGCGTCCCAGCTGCATGGAGTAACGGCCCTCCGTCTCCGCCAGCGTGTTCTCCAGGGAGCCTTTCTATTGGCCGAGAGAGATAGAGATGATGGGTCAAAAACAGTGGGAGTAGGTTTGGAATTTGGAATGTTTACTGTCATACTGAAAAGGTTAGCTCTAGTAATTGAATGTGTAGGCAGGTAGAGGTTAGCTATAGTAATGTAGTGGTGCCTGGCTATAACAACTTGAGGGATAGTTGACGAGACCAGGTGAAAGTGAGATACTTGAGGTTTCGTAAAGAGAATGATGAAAGAGTCAAATGTTGATTATTGAAGAAAGATGTAGAAAGTTGTGTAAGTAATGCCCCCTAAACTGTGGTCTTTGGTCAGATGTTAGTAATTACGGCTCACCATGCTGAGCTGTGACTGCAGTTCGATCTCCAGGCCCTGCAGTGTGCGACGAATCTCTGAGATCTCTGACTTGGAGGTCTGGAGAACCTCTGTGCTGGACGCCACCTCCTTGTTCAACGTCTCTGTCTGTAAAACACAATAAGTAGTCAGTCATCACAGGAACAAAACAACATTTCAACTCATGATAGAATGTGACAACGTTACCAACTAGAATTTAAGGAACATCTACACCATGAACATAGTTTAGAGGTTCTAGAGGTTCTACCTTGGTCTGGAACCAGGACTCCAGGTCGCGCTGGTTCTTGGCACTAACGGACTCGTACTGCTCACGGATCTCAGCCATGACTCTGCTCAGGTCCTCCTGTGGTGCTGCGTCCACCTCCACGTTGATCTGTCCAGTCATCTGTGTCCTCATGGCCAGCAGCTCCTGTGGAGAAACACATAGTTTTGAGTTTAAATGATTAAGAAGTGACTAACCTCTGCCTGATGGTAACAACTTGACCTGCCCTCTGGCTTCATTATAAATGTGAACACCATTGCTTGATACAGATGTGCTTGAAAGCCAGCAATGTTTTTCTAACGAAGACCCATAGTAGGTAGACATGGTCAATAGATGTAATACATTAAGGGACTGTATGGATATGTTCCATCAGCCCACACACACCTCCTCATGGTTCTTTTTGAGATAGATGAGCTCCTCCTTCAGCCCCTCGATCTGCATCTCCAGGTCAGATCTGGCCAGGGTCATCTCGTCCATCAGCCTTTTCAGCCCGGCGATGTCTGCCTCCACCGACTGACGCATGGCCAGCTCATTCTCATACCTGAGAGATGGAGAGAGCTTAGGTCAACGAACTGCCTGAATGTGTTCCTCTGTGAGAATAGCAGGGGGTTTATAGATTCTACTATTCCATTTAGTTTTGGGAAAATAACTGAAAGTAGCACCAGGCTTCTGATATGTCTGTTGGGAGGGTGTGGTTATGGTGGAGGTGGAGGGTAATGTCATTTGATTTCCTTTTTTATAGATTCAACACAAAATAACAAAAATAAAACAGTATGAGGGTGTTTACAGATTTGGGCGTATATTCCATTTGGTTTATGGAATGCACCAGCAGTGTACTGTATATGTGGATGGTGTTGGATATACTTACTTGGTTCTGAAGTCA
This sequence comes from Coregonus clupeaformis, assembly GCF_020615455.1. NCBI lineage: Eukaryota > Metazoa > Chordata > Actinopteri > Salmoniformes > Salmonidae > Coregonus > Coregonus clupeaformis. The sequence goes on from NC_059229.1 coordinate 6,468,146, forward strand.
TCTGCAGCGAGCTTTGAGTTGTCAATGCTGAGATAGATGCTTCCATTCAAGCAGGTGGCAGCCTGGATCTGAGAGGTAAAGGATGGCAAAACATTTCAGGATGGGGCATGCATAGAATTTCACACAAATGCAGTACGCACAAACTGTGAAACCACACTGTAATCATTGAGTTCTGAGTTTCAGCTGCACTGTAAATTATAGCTCATATAAGTATTACAGGGAACCTGTTGTGTTTGTGAACATTGTAAAGCATGACACAAAGAAACAAATTGCACCTTTAGCAATCGCCTAGGGGCTCTTAAGAGAGAGGGAGGATTGGCTTCAATGATCTGCTTTATTTTCAATGCTTCAGCTGCAAATATGCATACTGTCTTTGCATCTATGTTTGGTGCAATATCTTGGTTGAATCAATTATAACAAATGTATATAATTTTGCATTGTCCAATATTCATATTCATATCACTCTTAGTAACTTGTTGGAAAAACAAGCTGATGATGTGTACACCATGTGCCTGTACTCTCTAACAAAGTATAACATTGTCACAATGCAGACTTTACCATTGTTTTGACATGCTGTGATGTCATCATTGAGTGCTCTTGCCATCGAGGAGACATGTCACGTACCTTGTCCTGCAGGTCAGCGATAGTAGTGTGGAAGCCAGAGTAGTCGCGAGCGCTGGGGGAGGTCTTGCTCTCCAGGAACTGACGGATCTTCAGCTCCAGCTCGCTGTTGGCCGCCTCCAGCGAGCGCACCTTCTCCAAGTAGGTGGACAGGCGGTCGTTCAGGTTCTGCATTGTGGCCTTCTCGTTGGCCGACACATTAAAGTCGGCTCCACCACCGCCACCACCACCCCCTCCCATGCCGAAACCATAACTGCCACCGCCTCCGCCACCCCCTCCCATTCCGAAACCATATCCGCCGCCACCACCGCCGCCACCGGAGCCGAACGAGGAGCTAGAGATGCGCACCCCAGATCCTCCTGCACCTCCATACACACTGCCGGCCCTCATGGCAGTGACGCGGCCTCCTCCACCGCCACCACCACCCATCGAGGAGAAGCGGGAGGAGCCCATGCCCATACCCATTCCACCACCACCTCCAGACCTCATGGACATGGTGCCACCTCCGCCTCCACCACCACTGCTGCTGTAGGACATGCTAGATCTGGAGAAGGACATGGCTGCTGAGAGGGAGTCTGCCTGCCTGGGATGAGGAGAGAGAATGTTGTGCACGGCCCAGCCACTGTTCCCTTTTTATGCTGCACAGGGCAGAAGGAGGGAGGGAGGGTGGGAGGAGGACATGGGTGGGAGAGGCAGAAGGGAGGAATAGAGAAGGGAGGAATACAGGGAGGTATTACCTCATGTAGGACAGGGCAGGGTTCCTCCACCCACTTTGACACCCTGCGGACAGATGCTAGGATGCAGAAGGAGATGGAAGAGGATAGATAGATATGTACTGTATGTGTTGATATGCAAATATTGAAAATATACTAGTGTTGTGCAACTCCACTCTCCCCCATCTCACATGACATGCTTTGACAGGTGAGCTTTGCCGTGTTTCCTGAGCATATAGATTGACACACTGAATAGCTATTTACCTCTACCTGTTATGTTACCAAGACAACAAGTTGCAAAGTAACTTCACGGTACAATATGTTCTTTCGCTTGACACCCAGACAACATTCTCTCCGAACAGACCTGTCTTTGTCTCACACACTGACACTCTCCTGTCCTTTTCCTTAAACGCAATAGTCCATTGTTGCTTCATAGTTTTTGTGCATAGACTCAGGTACCATTGTCCTATGTTTCACTCAACTTTATGCATTTTACATCTACTGTGTCACGATCGTCGGATATAGAGGACCAAGGCGCAGCGTGGAAGGTGAACATACTTATTTATTAAATGATACACGAACAAAACAACAAATCGATACGTGACGTCCACAGGTGCAAAACACAAACCAACACGGAACAAGATCCCACAAACACTGTGGGAAAACCACCTGACTAAATATGGTTCCCAATCAGAGACAACCAGCAACAGCTGATACTCGTTGCCTCTGATTGAGAACCACTCTGGCCAACATAGATATACAACACTAGACTAGACACAACGAGCACAAAACATAAACTCTACACACCCTGGCTCAACTTAAAAGAGTCCCTAGAGCCAAGGCGTGACAGTACCCCCCCCCTAAAGGCGCGGACTGCGACCGCGCCTAAACATCACCGAACAGGGGAGGGCTGGGTGGGCATTCCTCCACGGAGGCGGTTCCAGCTCCGGGCTTGACCACCACCCTCTACTAACCCCCCCGTAGTGCCCCTGGTCTGGTCTAGCCCAACTGGCTGGAGCTGGACTGGACTTCGGTGGAGCGGATTGCTCAGGCTCCGGTGTGGAGCAGCTGACCGGTACCTGACCAGGCCCCGGTGAAACGGACACGGGCTGGCGATGCGCACCACAGGTTTGGTGCGGGGAGCAGGAACAGGCCGGACCAGGCTGGCGACGCGCACCATTGGCTTGGTGCGGGGAGCAGGAACAGGCCGGGCCGGGCTGGCGACGCGCACCACTAGCTTGGTGCGGGGAGCAGGAACAGGCCGGGCCGGGCTGGCGATGCGCACCACAGGTTTGGTGCGGGGAGCAGGAACGGGCCGGGCCGGGCTGGCGATGCGCACCATTGGCTTGGTGCGGGGAGCAGGAACAGGCCGGGCCGGGCTGGCGACGCGCACCATAGGCTTGGTGCGAGGGGCAGGAACAGGCCGGGCCGGGCTGGCGACGCGCACCATAGGCTTGGCGCGATGGACAGGAACAGGCCGGACCGTACTGGGAACACACACCACTGGCCTTACACGGGGATCAGGAACGGGCCGGACCGGACTGGCAACACACTTCAGTACCTCTCGCCGTGCCTCTACATTTTCCTTCCCTCTATACACCAATGGCTCCCGTAACCCGGTGGCCTTCTCTCCTCGTCCACCAACTCGCCCCTTATCTGCCTCCAGTGGCCCCGTCGTCCCTGCCATGTGCCCCCCCCTAAAAAGGGGGTGCCCCTCGCCTGTCCGACGACTGCCCGGTTGGCGCCGCTTCTCCTCTCCTGCCTGGGCACGCTGCTTGGTCCTGTATTGGTGGGATCTTCTGTCACGATCGTCGGATATAGAGGACCAAGGCGCAGCGTGGAAGGTGAACATACTTATTTATTAAATGATACACGAACAAAACAACAAATCGATACGTGACGTCCACAGGTGCAAAACACAAACCAACACGGAACAAGATCCCACAAACACTGTGGGAAAACCACCTGACTAAATATGGTTCCCAATCAGAGACAACCAGCAACAGCTGATACTCGTTGCCTCTGATTGAGAACCACTCTGGCCAACATAGATATACAACACTAGACTAGACACAACGAGCACAAAACATAAACTCTACACACCCTGGCTCAACTTAAAAGAGTCCCTAGAGCCAAGGCGTGACATACTGTAGGAGTCTGCAGGACCGACAAAAGTAGTTTTCCCTTCCTTTTACCACTTTACAGCACCAATTGGATCAGTCATTACTCCGTGCATCGTACCCCATGAAAACCCACCCCAGAAGGGATTAAAGTACTGTTCTTTTCCCTGAACACCTTGGCAGGGTACTTGACATCTGCAACATGCAAGAACAAGCTATTACTTGTTTGCATATTTCCATATAACCAGAGCATTTCTTGCAGATTTTTTTTATCATGCTCCAGAGGTTGCCATTTGAGTCCCATATTTTGAATGTGGAAAAGTTGATTTGCATTTGGTTAAAGCCAAAGAGCATTGCAGCAGTTATGTTCTGATGTTAATGATTTGCAGTAGAATGGATTATTGTGACATTGGTGGAGATGTTGCCACTATATATAGCTATTGCCTTTAAGTCAACATGGTCTAATTAGAATATGTAACAAAAAAGTAACATTTAACCTTTGTAGGTAAATTGTCAGCATAGGGTGATGATTGGTTGAGATGTTGATCAATGAGATTCTAACCTATATTCACCCACTCAAAAAGACAGCCAAAAGTTTGTTGAATTCCCAATGTGTTATCACTATGCTTTCAACCATCCAAAAACACAATCAAATTCAGATTTTTGGTTTGGTTGTCACCTAAATGTGTTATAACTGCACTTTCAACCATTTAGCACAAAGTTCAAATATTTTGTGTATTTGTACAACTGAATGTGTTATCACTGTGGTTAATCTAATAGCACAACCAAATGAGCTGAATTGCAGTTGAGATTGCAATAAAAGTACATGGTGCAAGCACGGGCAGACTAGGACCAGAAATTTGGCCCTGGCATTTCGGTTTTTAAACTAAATTCCTGCAATTCTACTTAGTTTAACATGACATCTATTGTTGGGTATGCTATTTCATGATAATAGTTATGAAACAAATCAAGTCTAACCAATATTTGATGTTATTCAACCAAATATGTTGTAATATTGTAATATGAGTCATTATAATCTCTTATTCAGAACACCTGGGACTATCAAAGTAGCCAAATGCATTATGTTTTTTGTGCAGTTTTCAGTAAGCGAATAGCTCAATTGATGGTATCGTATATGAAGATTATGTATTTGTTAAATGTTTTTCATGAAGAAATGGAATGTTGTTTATGTTAGTATATGTTTTAGTGTAACGTCACGTACAACCGACAGGAAGTGTGTTGTAGACAGGGGAGACTGGTGATTGGCCAGAAGAGGGAGCATCATTGTTTATAAATAGGGGGGGAAACGAAGGAGAGGGCAGAACGAGCAGCCATTCTGAGGCGTCACTCTCCGGGTGTCATGTCACCTGTAACTTATGCTGTAACCTCGTGATTTTAATAAAAGCCTCTAACACGATGCAGCATAAACGGACTCTTTGTTGACAGCAATAACTGGCCACCACTCATCCGATACGACAATGGCAACAGATTTCCCATGCAAAGTAAAGTCAAAAAACGATTTATGACTTGTGAAATCTCAGCCTCTGAATGTCAAAGAACCTAAAGCATCGCAGAGATATTAGTTGTTATGCATCGGTTTATTTAATTTGTTAAGGCCTAGATTCAATCAGATCAAGGCGTTAACTGGCGACAGCAGATACCCGCATAGAGATGTTTTGGCAGTGTTGGAGGTGGAACTGCGTTGGCGCTGTCAAATCGGTGACCAGCTGCTCTTTTGATCATTGTCACAAAGCCACACGCCCCACTCTTGTTAGAAGTCCAGAACGAGTAAATGTAGGCTATATAGAAATAATTACGGTCAAATTGAAAAATCATTCAACAAAATAATGAGGATTTGTATCATCTTTATCAAGGTGTAGATTACATCTCACATTCAGGGCTGGCTCTAGCCTTTTGGGGGCCCTAAACTAGATTTGGGGGAAAAACTTTTTAGTGTCCCCCTTCTTGAAGTGGAGAGAAACATGTACGTTTAAAGCACATTTTCTGCAGTTCTAAACATTTAGCAATGGGGCGAAGAGAAAAATACAATTACAATATTATTAATAATAATAATAATAATAATAATTGGGTCAGGGGGCACTAAGTGATGGCTTATGTCGCTTATGCCTGGAGCTGGCCCTGCTCACATTCCAGTGTTCGAACTTGTAAACATGGCTGCATGGGATTTCTATTAATGGGACTTACAAATGTTTGTAAGATAGTCTTCACTTTAGGCTATTGTATTACAAAGTAATATTGAATTGTGTTTGGTTGTATACACAACAAAATATCAACATATGAAGGAGATGTATCTACTGCTTAGCTAGTTTCATTTGTGCCACTGGCTCAGTCCTATAGATTTTTGGTTGAGATGGAGAAGTAAATCCAAAATACTTGTTGTCGACAAGTTAATAGGCTATTTACTGTAATGCAAAAGTGATACTGCATTGTATTTGGTTGTCAGAGCAACCAAATATCAACATTTGAATGAGATCTGTGCTAATGGCTTAGTCCTATTATTTTGTTTGAGATGGAGATGTGAATCCAAAATACTTGTTGTCGACAAGTTAATAGGCTATTTACTGTAATGCAAAAGTAATACTGAATTGTATTTGGTTGTCAGAGCAACCAAATATCAACATTTGAATGAGATCTGTACTAATGGCTTAGTCCTATTATTTTGTTTGAGATGGAGATGTGAATCCAAAATACTTGTTGTCGACAAGTTAATAGGCTATTTACTGTAATGCAAAAGTAATACTGAATTGTATTTGGTTGTCAGAGAAACCAAATATCAACATTTGAATGAGATCTGTACTAATGGCTTAGTCCTATTATTTTGTTTGAGATGGAGATGTGAATCCAAAATACTTGTTGTCGACAAGTTAATAGGCTATTTACTGTAATGCAAAAGTGATACTGAATTGTATTTGGTTGTCAGAGCAACCAAATATCAACATTTGAATGAGATCTGTACTAATGGCTTAGTCCTATTATTTTGTTTGAGATGGAGATGTGAATCCAAAATACTTGTTGTCGACAAGTTAATAGGCTATTTACTGTAATGCAAAAGTGATACTGAATTGTATTTGGTTGTCAGAGCAATCAAATATCAACATTTGAATGAGATCTGTACTAATGGCTTGTCACGCTCTGGCTCCGGGACTTTGTGTGTTGAGCCAGGGTGTGTTCGTTTCGTGGTGTTTTGTTTGGTTGGGTGGTTCTATGTGTTGTATTTCTTTGTTGGGTTCAATGACTCCCAATCGGAGGTAACGAGTGTCAGCTGTCGGCTCGTTATCTCTGATTGGGAGCCATATTTATCTGTATGTTTTCCTGTGGGTGTGGTGGGTTTTTGTTCCGTTTCAGTCATAGTCACTGTTGGACTTCACTATCGTCTTTTGTTTTGTATTTACGTGCTTTATCATTAAAGTCATCATGTTCACTCAACGCGCTGCGTATTGGTCTGCTCCTTCGTCAGACGATCGTGACAGAAAAACCCACCATAAAAGGACCAAGCAGCGTGTCCAGGAGCAAAGAGACTGGACATGGGAGGAGGCGCCTGGTAAGGAGATCGAGAGGCTGGCGATGGCCCAGGTGGGCAAATCGTGGTCCTGGGAGGACATGCTCGGGGGCAAGGGACCTTGGGGAAGATCAAGGCCCTGGCGAGAGAGGAGCAACGGCGTCAGCAGGGTCATCGTTGGAAGGACGAGAGGCAACCCCAAAAAGTTTTTGGGGGGGCACATGGCTTAGGGCGGCTGGGCAGCAGGAGGCTGCCACAGGGAGACGTGGAGAGAAGGCTATCGGATTACGGGAGCCATTGGCGAGTAGAGGAAGGGAAGTTGTTGCGGCACGGCGTGAGAGACTGATGTGTGTTACCAGTCCGGTCCGGCCCGTTCCTGATCCCCCAGTTAAAGCCAGTGGTGTGTGTTCCCAGTACGGACCGGCCTGTTCCTACTCCACGCATCAAGCCCACGGTGTGCGTCGCCAGTCCAGCCCGGCCTGTTCCTGCTCCACGCACAGAACCTACGGTGTGCGTCGCCAGCCCAGCCCGGCCTGTTCCTGCTCCACGCACAGAACCTACGGTGTGCGTCGCCAGCCCAGCCCGGCCTGTTCCTGCTCCACGCACAGAACCTAAGGTGTGCGTCGCCAGCCCAGCCCGGCCTGTTCCTGCTCCACGCACAGAACCTACGGTGTGCGTCGCCAGCCCAGCCCGGCCTGTTCCTGCTCCACGCACAGAACCTACGGTGTGCGTCGCCAGCCCAGCCCGGCCTGTTCCTGCTCCACGCACAGAACCTACGGTGTGCGTCGCCAGCCCAGCCCGGCCTGTTCCTGCTCCACGCACAGAACCTACGGTGTGCGTCGCCAGTCCAGCCCGGCCTGTTCCTGCCACTCGCACCAAACCTACGGTGCGCGTCGCCAGCCCGACCCGGCCTGTTCCTGCCACTCGCACCAAACCTACGGTGCGCGTCGCCAGCCCGGTCCGGCCTGTTCCTGCCACCCGCACCAAGTCTACGGTGCGCGTCGCCAGCCCGACCCGGCCTGTTCCTGCCACTCGCACCAAACCTACGGTGCGCGTCGCCAGCCCGGTCCGGCCTGTTCCTTCTCCCCGCACTAGCCCTGAGATGCGTGTCCTCAGCCCGGTACCTCCAGTTCCGGCACCACGCACCAGGCCTACGGTGCGCCTCAGACGGCCAGAGTCTGCCGTCTGCCCAACGGCGCCTGAACTGCCCGTCTGCCCAACGGCGCTTGAACTGCCCGTCTGCCCAACGGCGCCTGAACTGCCTGTCTGCCCAACGCCGTCTGAACTGTCCGTCTGCCAAGCGCTGCATGAACTGCCCGTCTGTACGGAGCCTGCAAAGCCGCCCCGTCTGCCATGAGCCTTCAGAGCCGTCCGCCAGACCGGAGCCGCTAGAGCCTTCCGCCAGACAGGATCAGCCAGAGCCTTCCGCCAGACAGGATCAGCCAGAGCCTTCCACCAGACAGGATCAGCCAGAGCCTTCCGCCAGCCATGAGCAGCCAGATCCGTCAGCCGGCCATGAGCAGCCAGATCCGTCAGCCAGCCATGAGCAGCCAGATCCGTCGGCCAGCCATGAGCAGCCAGATCCGTCGGCCAGCCATGAGCAGCCAGATCCGTCAGCCAGCCATGAGCAGCCAGATCCGTCAGCCAGCCATGAGCAGCCAGATCCTTCAGCCAGCCATGAGCCGTCCAGCCAGGATCCGCCAGAGCCAGCCAGCCAGGATCCGCCATTGAGTCCGGTGCTGTCCCTTAGCCCGGTGCTGCCCCTTATCCTGGTGCTGCCCCTTAGTCCGGTACTGCCCCTTAGTCCGGTGCTGCCCTTTAGTCCGGTGCCGCCCCTTAATCCAGTGGGGTTTAGTTGGGGGGTGGTCATGTGGAGGAGGCTACGTAAGCGGGTAGTGACTTTGGTGGGGTGGGGACCACGGCCAGAGCCAGAACCACCGCCGAAGAGGTATGCCCACCCAGCCCTCCCTTGTTTAGCCTTATTGAGGCGCGGTCGCAGTCCGCGCCTTTAGGGGGGGGTACTGTCACGCTCTGGCTCCGGGACTTTGTGTGTTGAGCCAGGGTGTGTTCGTTTCGTGGTGTTTTGTTTGGTTGGGTGGTTCTATGTGTTGTATTTCTTTGTTGGGTTCAATGACTCCCAATCGGAGGTAACGAGTGTCAGCTGTCGGCTCGTTATCTCTGATTGGGAGCCATATTTATCTGTATGTTTTCCTGTGGGTGTGGTGGGTTTTTGTTCCGTTTCAGTCATAGTCACTGTTGGACTTCACTATCGTCTTTTGTTTTGTATTTACGTGCTTTATCATTAAAGTCATCATGTTCACTCAACGCGCTGCGTATTGGTCTGCTCCTTCGTCAGACGATCGTGACATGGCTTAGTCCTATTATTTTGTTTGAGATGGAGATGTGAATCCAAAATACTTGTTGTCGACAAGTTAATAGGCTATTTACTGTAATGCAAAAGTGATACTGAATTGTATTTGGTTGTCAGAGCAATCAAATATCAACATTTGAATGAGATCTGTACTAATGGCTTAGTCCTATTATTTTGTTTGAGATGGAGATGTGAATCCAAAATACTTGTTGTCGACAAGTTAATAGGCTATTTACTGTAATGCAAAAGTGATACTGAATTGTATTTGGTTGTCAGAGCAACCAAATATCAACATTTGAATGAGATCTGTACTAATGGCTTAGTCCTATTATTTTGTTTGAGATGGAGATGTGAATCCAACACATTCGTTATTAAGTTGTCGACAAACTGGAATTAAATGCTTGAAACCCTAGGCCTATAAGAATTGTCAATTTCATTTTTATCCTGGGTTAAATTGAAACAATAGCTGTTGATGACTTTTCACAAATGCTATAGTGTCACGGTTTCGGCCGAGGCTGCCTCTCTTCCTTGCTCGGGCAGGCTTCGGCGTTCGTCGTCTCCGGAATACTAGCTGCCACCGTTGCATGTTTCTATGTTCGTTTGCTTTTGTCTGATTGTTGTTACACCTGTTATCGTTTAGTGTAATTAGTGTCCTATAAGTTCTCGTTGTGTTTGTCTAGTGTTGTGTGTTATTGTTTTACTGTCGTGCCGGTAGGCTGTTATTCTACTGTTTGCTCGGTTGAGCTATTCCTCCATATTGTTTGGAGTGTTTTGTCGCACCTGTTAGTGCGCCCGTTATTTTCGCCTACGTGCGGAGTTTTCGCCTCAGGGCATTTATTCGTGATTGTTTTTGTGTGCATCTACTAAAGTCTGTTGGACTAACGTTCTGCGTCCTGCGCCTGATTCCACCACCACACCCACCTACATCTACCTTGACAGAATAACACACCTTTAGAATGGAATCAGCAGGAGCCGCAGCAGCACAGGCGACGCTGGAGGACCGGGTCCGCGAGCAGAATGACCAGATCCTGCGGATGGGGTCCGCACTGCAGGAGGTGATCACCACCATCCGAGGCTGGGAGACCCGAGGGACACCTCCACCACCATCCTCCCTGCCCGCACCATCGGCAAGTCAGCCCATTCCCGCTCCGGAAACCAGAGGAGTTCGACTCTCGCTCCCGAGGGCCTACGATGGGACCGCTGCCGGGTGTCAGGGATTCCTTCTCCAGGTGGAGCTTTACCTGGCCACCGTGCACCCGGCGCCCTCGGGACACGAGAGCGTGTCCGCCCTGATCTCCTGCCTTTCCGGTAAGGCGTTGGAATGGGCCAACGCAGAGTGGAGGAGAATCGACGCTACCACCATCACCTACGACGAGTTCTCCCGCCGCTTCAGGGCGGTGTTTGACCATCCCCCGGAGGGGAAAGCGGCGGGGGAGCGTCTGTTCTGCCTCCGGCAGGGGAAGAGGAGTGCCCAGGAGTTCGCCTTAGAATTCCGTACTCTAGCGGCGGATGCAGGGTGGAATGAGCGGGCCCTCATCGATCACTACCGATGTAGTCTACGTGAGGACGTCCGTAGGGAGCTGGCCTGTAGGGACACCAGCCTCTCGTTCGACCAGTTGGTCGACATGTCCATCAGGCTGGATACCCTGCTAGCTACCCGCGGACGTCCCGAGGGGGTTCGTCCATTTCACCCTCCAGCGCCTCCGAGCCGTGCCCCATGGAGCTCGGGGGCGCTGGCGCTAGAGAGAGGAGGGGTCGGATGACGAGGGGGTCCATCTCCTGCACCAACTGTGGTCGGGGAGGACACACCGCGGCTAGGTGCTGGGGATGGCCTCCTAGGGGAGAAGACGACAGGTCCCGCACTGGGGAGTCCTTCCAGGTGAGTAGGCGCCCCACTCACCCAGAGCTCTCTGTTGCACACTTCTGTATGCCTGTGCGTTTTCCACAGGTAGCACCTCATTCCCAGCATAAGGCGCTGGTAGATTCAGGCGCGGCTGGGAATTTTGTTGATAAGAAATTTTGTTTAGCCTTAGGGATTCCCCTTCTCCCTGTTGACGTTCCCTTCCCCGTTCATGCCCTAGATAGCCGTCCGTTGGGTGCGGGCTTGATCAGGGAGGTCACGGGCCACTTAGGATGTGTGCGCAGGGGGGTCATCAGGAGATGATCCAGCTATTTCTGATCGACTCGCCTGCGTATCCGGTGGTGCTGGGCATGCCCTGGTTGAGTACCCATAACCCATCTATTTCGTGGCAGGAGAGGGCTCTGATGGAGTGGTCTGCCCAGTGTGTGGGTCGATGTTTAGGCGTTTCCGTAGGGGCTACCTCGGTGGAGAGTCCAAACCAGGTGCCCGCATTGCATGTTCCCCCTGAGTATGGGGATTTGGCTATTGTGTTCAGTAAGTCGAGGGCGACGCAGTTGCCTCCCCATAGGCAGGGAGATTGTGCGATAGACCTCCAGGCAGGAGTTGCGCTCCCACGGAGCCATGTGTATCCTCTGTCTCAGGAGGAGAAGAGAGCTATGGAGACTTACATAGACGAATCTCTGAGACAAGGATACATACGGCCCTCCACTTCCCCTGCGTCCTCGAGTTTCTTTTTGTGAAGAAAAAGGATGGGGGGTTACGCCCGTGCATTGACTACCGTGGTCTCAATCAGATCACGGTGAAGTACAGTTATCCACTCCCGCTGATTGCGACCATGACGGAGTCATTGCACGGGGCGCGTTTCTTCACTAAATTAGATCTCAGGAGCGCGTACAACTTGGTGCGCATTAGGGGGGCGATGAATGGAAGACAGCCTTTAGTACCACCTCGGGCCATTACGAGTATCTTGTCATGCCATACGGGTTGATGAACGCTCCTTCAGTTTTCCAATCATTCGTGGATGAGATCTTCAGGGACATGCAGGGGCAGGGGGTGGTCGTGTACATAGATGACATTTCGTGTACTCGCCTACCCGAGTCGAGCATGTGGCCCTGGTGCGCCGAGTGTTGCGGAGGCTGTTGGAGCACGACCTGTATGTCAAGGCAGAGAAGTGTCTGTTCTTCCAGGAGTCGGTCTCCTTTTTGGGTTATCAGTTGTCTGCGTCAGGGGTGAAGATGGAGGTAGACCGGGTGTCAGCCGTGCGTAATTGGCAAACGCCAACCACTGTGAAGGAGGTGCAGCAGTTTTTGGGGTTTGCGAATTACTACCGGAGGTTTATCCGGGGTTTTGGACAGGTGGCAGCTCCCATAACGTCTCTTTTGAAGGGGGGGTCCGGTGCGTCTGCAGTGGTCAGCCGAGGCGGACAGGGCGTTTGGGAGGCTGAAGGACCTGTTTACCTCGGCCCTGGTGCTGGCGCATCCGGATCCCTCTTTGCCATTTCAGGTAGAGGTGGACGCGTCAGAGGCCGGTGTAGGAGCCGTGCTTTCGCGAACGGTCCGGCGCGCCACCTAAACTCCGCCCCTGTGCCTTTTATTCCAAGAAGCTCAGTCCGGCGGAGCGAAACTATGACGTAGGGGACAGGGAGCTGTTAGCCGTGGTACAGGCCCTAAAGGTGTGGAGGCACTGGCTTGAGGGGGGCTCAACACCCTTTCCTCATTTTGACGGACCACCGTAACCTGGAGTACATCCGGGCAGCGAGGAGGCTGAACCCTCGCCAGGCGAGGTGGAATATGTTTTTGACCCGGTTCACATTTAAGATCACGTACATCCCTGGGTCACAGAACGGTAAGGCAGACGCACTGTCTCGGCGGTATGACACGGAGGAGAGGTCCGTGGAGCCCACTCCCATACTGCCGGAGTCTTGTCTGGTGGCACCGGTAGTGTGGGAGGTCGATGCTGAACTCGAGCGGGCGTTACGCACCGACCCTAGTCCACCTCAATGCCCGGAGGGTCGGAAGTACGTTCCGCTCGAGGTTCGGGGATCGATTGATCTATTGGGCTCACACGTCACCCTCCTCTGGACACCCTGGTATCGGCCGGACAGTGCACTGTCTTAGTGCCAAGTACTGGTGGCCCACGTTGGCGAGGGATGTGAGGGTTTATGTTTCCTCCTGCTCGGTGTGCGCCCAGTGTAAGGCGCCTAGACATCTGCCTAGGGGTAAGTTACTATCCCTGCCCGTTCCACAACGACCATGGTCTCACCTCTCGGTGGATTTCCTCACTGACCTTCCTCCTTCACAGGGGAATACCACTATACTGGTCGTTGTGGACCGGTTTTCTAAGGCCTGTCGTTTGCTCCCTATGCCGGGCCTTCCTACTGCCCTGCAAACCGCCGAAGCACTATTCACCCATGTGTTCCGGCACTACGGGGTACCCGAGGATATTGTGTCTGATCGAGGTCCCCAATTTACCTCCAGAGTCTGGAGAGCTTTTATGGAGCGGTTGGGGGTCTCGGTGAGCCTCACCTCGGGTTACCACCCGGAGAGTAATGGGCAGGTGGAACGTGTGAACCAGGATGTGGGTAGGTTTCTTAGAACATACTGCCAGGACCGGCCGGAGGAGTGGGCCAGGTACGTTCCCTGGGCCGAAATGGTCCAGAATTCCCTACGCCATTCCTCCACTAACCTCTTTCCAATGTGTGTTGGGTTACCAGCCGGTTCTGGCACCTTGGCAGCAGAGCCAGATCGAGGCTCCTGCGGTGGATGAGTGGGTGCGGCGCTCGGAGGAGACATGGAACGCTGCACACGTCCACCTGCAGCGGGCCCTCCGTCGTCATAAGGCGAGCGCCGATCTCCACCGCAGTGAGGGACCGGTGTACGCACCTGGTGATCGAGTCTGGCTCTCTACCAGAAACCTGCCCCTCCGCCTGCCCTGTCGGAAACTGGGTCGGCGGTTTGTAGGGCCATTTAAAGTCCTGAGAAGGTTGAACGAGGTGTGTTACAAATTACAACTACCTGTTGAGTATAAGAGTATTAACCCCTCGTTCCATGTGTCTCTTCTCAGGCCGGTGGTAGCTGGCCCACTCCAAGAAAGTGAGATCAGGGAGACTCCTCCGCCCCATTGGACATCGAGGGGGCACCGGCGTACTCCGTGCGGTCCATCTTGGATTCGAGACGTCGGATGGGGGGTCTCCAATATCTAGTGGAGTGGGAGGGGTACGGCCCGGAGGAACGGTGCTGGGTGCCGAGGAGAGACATTTTGGACCCGTCTCTCCTGACGGAATTCCATCGTGGGCACCCGACGCACCCTGCTCCGCGTCCTCCTGGTCGTCCCCCGAGGCCGGAATCGGCGCACGTCTGGAGCCGCGCGTCAAGGGGGTACTGTCACGGTTTCGGCCGAGGCTGCCTCTCTTCCTTGCTCGGGCAGGCTTCGGCGTTCGTCGTCTCCGGAATACTAGCTGCCACCGTTGCATGTTTCTATGTTTGTTTGCTTTTGTCTGATTGTTGTTACACCTGTTATCGTTTAGTGTAATTAGTGTCCTATAAGTTCTCGTTGTGTTTGTCTAGTGTTGTGTGTTATTGTTTTACTGTCGTGCCGGTAGGCTGTTATTCTACTGTTTGCTCGGTTGAGCTATTCCTCCATATTGTTTGGAGTGTTTTGTCGCACCTGTTAGTGCGCCCGTTATTTTCGCCTACGTGCGGAGTTTTCGCCTCAGGGCATTTATTCGTGATTGTTTTTGTGTGCATCTACTAAAGTCTGTTGGACTAACGTTCTGCGTCCTGCGCCTGATTCCACCACCACACCCACCTACATCTACCTTGACATATAGGCCTAAATAGCAACGTTGATGAAATATGATTACATTAATAAAGTATAGTTAAGTTTGATTTACTCTGTTAAACGTACCCTTTAAAATGTTGGCTCCATTCATTGTTCTCTCTATCGTTACCAGTCTCCCAGTCTTTACCATCTCCATAGCATGATGCTGCCACCACCATAATTCACGGTAGGGATGGTGTTAGACGGGGTGATGAGCTGTGCCTAGTTTTCTCCATTCAAGCCAAAGAGATACATTTTTGTCTTATTAGACCACAGAATCTTTTGCCTTCTGATCTCAGAGTCTTTCACGTGCCACTTTGCAAACTCCAGGCGTGCTGTCATATGACTTTTTATCAGGAGTGTCTTCTGTCTGGCCACTCTCCCATAAAGCCCAGATTGGTGAAGTGCTGTAGAGACTGTTGTCTTTCTGGCAGGTTCTCCCATCTCAGCCAAAGAACTCTGTAGTTCTGTCAGAGTGATCATTGGGTTCTTGGTCACTTCCCTGACCAAGGTCCTTCTTGCACAGTTTCTCAGTTTGGTCAGACGGTCAGTTCTAGGCAGCGTCTGGGTAGTTCCATACTAGATCACTGTGCTCTTGGAAACTTTCAACACTCTAGAAATGGGGTTATACCCTTCCCCAGATATATGCCTCATCACAATTATATCTCGGAGATCTACGGACAGTTCCTTGGACTTCATGGTATAGTTTCTTCTCGGACATACACTGTCAGCTGTCAGTATGTTTCGTTCCAAATCATGTCCAAACAATTGAATTGGCCACAGGTGGACTCCAATCAAGTAGTAGTGACATCTCAAGGATGATCAAAGGAAATTAGATGCACCTGAGCTCAATTTGGGGTGTCATAGCAAACGGGTGTGAATACTTATGTACAGTGGGGAAAAAAAGTATTTAGTCAGCCACCAATTGTGCAAGTTCTCCCACTTAAAAAGATGAGAGAGGCCTGTAATTTTCATCATAGGTACATGTCAACTATGACAGACAAAATGAGAAAAGAAATTCCAGAAAATCACATTGTAGGATTTTTTATGAATTTATTTGCAAATTATGGTGGAAAATAAGTATTTGGTCAATAACAAAAGTTTCTCAATACTTTGTTATATACCCCTTGTTGGCAATGACACAGGTCAAACGTTTTCTGTAAGTCTTCACAAGGTTTTCACACACTGTTGCTGGTATTTTGGCCCATTCCTCCATGCAGATCTCCTCTAGAGCAGTGATGTTTTGGGGCTGTCGCTGGGCAACACGGACTTTCAACTCCCTCCAAAGATTTTCTATGGGGTTGAGATCTGGAGACTGGCTAGGCCACTCCAGGACCTTGAAATGCTTCTTACGAAGCCACTCCTTCGTTGCCCGGGAGGTGTGTTTGGGATCATTGTCATGCTAAAAGACCCAGCCACGTTTCATCTTCAATGCCCTTGCTGATGGAAGGAGGTTTTCACTCAAAATCTCACGATACATGGCCCCATTCATTCTTTCCTTTACACGGATCAGTCGTCCTGGTCCCTTTGCAGAAAAACAGCCCCAAAGCATGAAGTTTGCACCCCCATGCTTCACAGTAGGTATGGTGTTCTTTGGATGCAACTCAGCATTCTTTGTCCTCCAAACACGATGAGTTGAGTTTTTACCAAAAAGTTATATTTTGGTTTCATCTGACCATATGACATTCTCCCAATCCTCTTCTGGATCATCCAAATGCACTCTAGCAAACTTCAGACGGGCCTGGACATGTACTGGCTTAAGCAGGGGGGACACGTCTGGCAATGCAGGATTTGAGTCCCTGGCGGAGTAGTGTGTTACTGATGGTAGGCTTTGTTACTTTGGTCCCAGCTCTCTGCAGGTCATTCACTAGGTCCCCCCGTGTGGTTCTGGGATTTTTGCTCACCGTTCTTGTGATCATTTTGACCCCACGGGGTGAGATCTTGCGTGGAGCCCCAGATCGAGGGAGATTATCAGTGGTCTTGTATGTCTTCCATTTCCTAATAATTGCTCCCACAGTTGATTTCTTCAAACCAAGCTGCTTACCTATTGCAGATTCAGTCTTCCCAGCCTGGTGCAGGTCTACAATTTTGTTTCTGGTGTCCTTTGACAGCTCTTTGGTCTTGACCATAGTGGAGTTTGGAGTGTGACTGTTTGAGGTTGTGGACAGGTGTCTTTTATACTGATAACAAGTTCAAACAGGTGCCATTAATACAGGTAACGAGTGGAGGACAGAGGAGCCTCTTAAAGAAGAAGTTACAGGTCTGTGAGAGCCAGAAAACTTGCTTGTTTGTAGGTGACCAAATACTTATTTTCCACCATAATTTGCAAATAAATTCATTAAAAATCCTACAATGTGATTTTCTGGATTTTTTTTTCTCAATTTGTCTGTCATAGTTGACGTGTACCTATGATGAAAATGACAGGCCTCTCTCATCTTTTTAAGTGGGAGAACTTGCACAATTGGTGGCTGACTAAATACTTTTTTTCCCCACTGTAAATGAGATATTTCTGTATTTCATTTTCAATAAATGTGGCAGAAATTCTAAAAACAAGTTTTCACTTTGTCATTATGGGGTATTGTGTGTAGATGGGTGAGAAAACAACAACAATTGAATCCATTTTGAATTCAGGCTGTAGCACAACAAAATGTGGAACAAGTCAAGGGGTATGAATACGTTCAGAAAGCACTGTAAATTGTGATATGATACTCAGTGAATGATTGTAAAACAAATTACCTGAGGTTATCTGCCTAATCTCCTAACACATTCACCCAGTTAGTGAAATCTTCTCATGTTGACTATCTTCAACCTTTTGGCAAGGTAGTCTAAGGGCTTGATTCAATCTGTAGTACTGAAGGGCTGCGCGAAAGCGCAATAGAAATGTAAAGGCAATTATCCCATGTTAGCGGAGACTGCATTCACTGCAGTGGCATGTATTCATGGATGCCAAGGGAAGCCAGGCAACCCCCCAAAAAAAAAAATACAATAATTTATCTTTCATCTCTCTGTTTCATAATTATCCTTCAATTCGCAAGAGGCTGTATCTCACAGGAGAAAGCATCCGAGCGAGCGAAACAGCGCCCCTCTGTCTCTCTACATGTAGGCCATCTATCTGATGCTGTCTGGTCCAAACGAGTATGACATTGTTGCCACCTGTAGCATTGAAGGCAAGGGAAGCCAGCGAGCATTTGGCCTCCCTTGACAAAAAAAAGTATAAGAAATTAACCAATCAGCGTTAAGCTAAACTAAGCAAGCTCAACTGTGAATGGTCCTGGTGCACCAAAAAAAAGTGTCAAGGGAAGCCAGCTTGGATTTTGGAGTCACTCCTATCAAATCCCATTGAGAGCATACGTCATTGACAGAAACACTTGAACTGTTGCATCTCGTTGTGTTGTTGTCCTCCGGTGGCTAGCTAGCTAGCAAGCTAAATTTGTCCCTTTCCTAAATTATCCATGGATAGAGATAGGGAATTGGACTTGTGGTTTTACTGAATTGTCCGTACTGGCCAATGATTATAACGGCGATTCTGATCCAACCATTAATTCATACATTGTTATGCCCCTGGCCTGAGACGATCGACCACAAGTTCTCAATGGGATTAATGTCTGGGGAGTTTCCTGGCCATGGACCCAAAATGTCGATGTTTTGTTCCCCGAGCCACTTAGTTATCACTTTTGCCTTATGGCAAGGTTCTCCATCATGCTGGAAAAGGCATTGGTCATCACCAAACTGTTCTTGGATGGTTGGGAGAAGTTACTCTCGGAGGATGTGTTGGTACCATTCTTTATTCATGGCTGTGTTCTTAGGCAAAATTGTGAGTGAGCCCACTCCCTTGGCTGAGAAGCAACCCCACACATGAATGATCTCAGGCTGCTTTACTGTTGGCATGACACAGGCCTGATGGTAGAGCTCACCTTGTCTTCTCCGGACAAGATGTTTTCCGGATGCCCCAAACAATCGGAAAGGGGATTCATCAGAGAAAATGACTTTAACCCAGTCCTCAGCAGTCCAATCCCTGTACCTTTTGCAGAATATCCGTCTGCCCTGATGTTTTTCCTGGAGAGAAGTGGCTTCTTTGCTGCCCTTCTTGACACCAGGCCATCCTCCAAAAGTCTTCGCCTCACTGTGCATGCAGATGCCTCTCATCTGCCTGCTGCCATTCCTGAGCAAGCTCTGCACTGGTGGTGCCCCGATCCCGCAGCTGAATCAACTTTAGGAGACGGTCCTGGCGCTTGCTGGACTTTCTTGGGCGCCCTGACGCCTTCTTCACAACAATTGAACCTCTCTCCTTGAAGTTCTTGATGATCCGATAAATGGTTGATTTAGGTGCAATCTTACTAGCAGCAATATCCTTGCCTGTGAAGCCCTTTTTGTGTAAATCAATGGTGACGGCACGTGTTTCCTTGCAGGTAACCATGGTTAACAGAGGAAGAACAATGATTTCAAGCACCACCCTCCTTTTAAAGCTTCCAGTCTGTTATTCTAACTCAATCAGCATGACAGAGTGATCTCCAGCCTTGTCCTCGTCAACACTCTCACCTGTGTTAACGAGAGAATCACTGACATGATGGCAGCTGGTTCTTTTATGGCAGGGCTGAAATGCAGTGGAAATGTTTTTTGGGATTAAGTTCATTTTCATGGTAAAGAGGGACT
This sequence comes from Coregonus clupeaformis, assembly GCF_020615455.1. Taxonomy (NCBI): domain Eukaryota; kingdom Metazoa; phylum Chordata; class Actinopteri; order Salmoniformes; family Salmonidae; genus Coregonus; species Coregonus clupeaformis. The sequence continues at coordinate 6,487,824 of NC_059229.1, forward strand.
TTGCAATTAATTGCAATTCATCTGATCACTCTTCATGACATTCTGGAGTATATGCAAATTGCCATCATCAAAACTGAGGCAGTAGACTTTGTGAAAATTAGTATTTGTGTCATTCTCAAAACCTTTGACCACGACTGTGGGTCATGTAACTGTCTGTTACTGTACATGCAATATGCTTTGTGGACTTCACTGGACAGAGGTTGCTCTCCGGTTTTGTGATGAAACAAGTGTGGGGTTGAATTTATTCTGCCACTGTCTCTTCTTATTGTCTCTGCCTTTAGGCCTTATATCACGGTTGCAAGGCATATGAATTAACAGGTTATAGAGCAAACAACGCAATTATGACAACACATTGAACATTTGCAGTAGTCAAACATTTATATCTCTGAAACATCTCCTAAACTCTCCTAGTTTGTGTCATGCATACATGTATCTCTCAACTATATAGAATAATAGGTGCTCTGACATAGCAGTGTGCAATGTGCTCTCATGACTATACCTTTTACAAACCCTCGGAAACCTACATCTGGGTGCTGGCTGGGGATCTGGGATTGTGGGAGGTGGGAGAGGAAGAGGTTCAAGTGGTCCATAATAACCTTTTTTTTTTTACACTTCCTTGTCTGAACCATTACCATTTGCAAATGTTCTGTATGTTGTTTATAATAATTGGTATTAATAACTAATATAATCACAGAAACCTGTATCTGTTTTTTTTTTTTTTTTTCATCAACACGTCTCTTTCTCCACTAGGGGCGAGAAAGTCCTTGACCATTGTTATTCTATCCACAAGCAAGCATACAAGGCCCTTCCTCATCCTCCCTTCGGAAAATCAGATCATGACTCTATAGTCCTGCTTCCTGTCTACAAGATTTGCTGCTTCCCCAATCAAAAACCCTGGATTAACACAGAGGTTGGCGCTAAACTAAACGAAAGGTTTACCGCGCGCAGGGCTATCGCAGCAAAACCCAGAGGCTATGGCTGAGGACACAAACAAGTACAAGAAGTCCCGCTACGATCTCCACAGAGCCATCAAACAAGCAAAATGACAATATAGGAACAAGCTGGAATCGTATTACACAGACTCCGACACCAGCCGCATGTGGCAGGGGCTATAGTTCATTATGGATTACAAAGGAAGGCCAAGCCATGATCTGCCCAATGATGCCTCTCTACCAGAAGAACTCAATGCATTAAATGAACACTTCGACAAAAACAACACAGAGCCCTGCATGAGGGCCCCCACCAATCCAGAGGACGGAGTGATCTCGCTAATCAGGTCAACACTCGCAAGGCTGTGAGATCGGACGGTATTCCAGGGCACGTTCTCAGAGCTTGCACAGAACAGTCAGTTACAACCTCTCCTTTTCTCAGTCTCTAATTCCCACGTCTCAAGCTGACCACCATCATTCCTGTTCCCAAGAACTCTAAGACTACCTGCCTGTCACGATTCTCTAAAGCAGAACCCAGAAGCAGACCAGGACAAGGTGAGTTGAATGAAGGTGAGTATTTATTTAAAGACTTAAATGTGGAAGCAGGAGAATCCAGGTGACGGAGCTGGCAGTGGAGGTGAGTTGGTGGGAGTGAATGGGCAGATCCAACGATGTCTCTGAAGCCACAGATGACCAGGCAGCGGTGGAGTAAATATTCCGGGAGAGTAACTGTAGACAGAGTAAACAAAGGTGAGTTCACAGCAAGCAAAAAGTACAGAACAGCAAAACTAACTCTTAGTAATCTGAGGCTGATACGCAGGCACAACATACTGTTCATGGCTAACGATCCGGCAGGGAATGGATGTCAGGTCAGAGCTTATGAAGTGGAGAGGTGATGATCAGAACCAGGTGTGCAGATAGCTGATGAGATGCAGGTGCGGGTAATGGAGAGATCTCCCGCCTTGCTTCGTCGCCGGGAAACCAGACAGGGTGCGTTCAGGAAACTCAGGAAAAAACAACTCCAGGACAAAAAACAGGCAACTCAGACAGAAACCGACTCAGGAAGCGGGATTCATGACACTGCCACAATGACTACCGCCCAGTAGCACTCACATCTGTAATCATGAAGTGTTTTGAAAGGCTGGTTATGGCACACATCAACTCCATCATCCCAGACACCCTAGGCCAACTCCTATTTGCATACCGCCCCAACAGATCCATAGACTACGCAATCTCAATTGCACTCCACACTGCTCTCACCCACCTAGATAAGAGGAATATCTATGTGAGAATGCTGTTCATTGACTACAGCTCAGCGTTCAACACCATAGTCCCCTCCAAGTTCGTCACCAAGCTCGGGACCCTGGGACTGAACACCTCCCTCTGCAACTGGATTCTGGATTTCCTGAAGGGCTGACCCAAGGTGTTGAGGGTAGGCAACATAACCTACGTCATGCTGACCCTTAACATGGGGGCCCCACAGGGGTGTGTCCTTAGTCCCCTCTTGTTCTCCCTGTTCACCCACGACTAAGTGGCCACGCAAGACTCCAAGACCATCATCAAGTTTGCTGATGACACAATGGTGGTAGGCCTGATCACCAGTGACTATGACACCGCCTACAGGGAGGAGGTCAGTGATCTGACAGTGTGGTGGCAGGACAACAACCTCTCCCTCAACGTCAGTAAGACCAAGGAGCTCATCGTGTACTACATGAAACAGGGGGGTGAGCACTCAACCATCCACATTGACAGGGATGTAGTGGTGTGGGTCGAAAGCTTCAAGTTCCTCGGTGTCCAAATCACTAAGGACTTAAAATGGCCCACACACACACTCGTGAAGAAGGCGTGACAGGAGGTTGAAAAGATTTGGCATGGGCCCTCAAATCCTCAAAAGGTTCTACAGCTGCACCATTGAGAGCATCATGACTGACTGCATCACTGCTTGGTATGGCAATGGCACCACCCTCGATTGCATGGTGCTACAGAGGGTGGTGCAAATAGCCCAGTACATCCCTGGGGCCGAGCTCCCTACCATCCATAACTTCTATATCAGGCGGCGTGAAAGGAAGGCCAGGAAAATTGTTGAAGACTTTAGTCACCCAAGCCATAAACTGTTCTCTCTGCTTCCGCATGGCAAGCGGTACCAGTACGTGACACCAACAGGCTCCTGAACAGCTTCTATCCCCAGCCATAAAACTGCTAAATAGCTCATCTCAGTTACCCAGAGGTTTCTCGTGAAAGTTTGCCATTTCCTGTTTTACTTCTGGGGGGAATGCCGTTAACAATTATGATTACCTTTGTGCAAAGGAAGGAAGCGAAGTCTCCTTTCTCGCAAACAGAAACTTTCGACCAAAGCCCTCCCTTTCGCTAATTTCACCCGTGCTTATCATGGCCAAAAAGCAAAAACAATGTATATAGCCAAGTTTGACTTTGTAGCTGTGGAATCTACTGGAAACCATTTATCATCCGCACACAGGCTTGAAAATCACTGCACCAGTTTACTCACTGCCTTCGCCCCAATCCTGATTCATCCAAATAATCAATTATGAAAACCCAAAACCAGGAACTAGCGCCGCTGGTAATCACATTATTCTACGTGAGCCTTGACAGATTCTGTCCGTTTCATCTGTCCACGAAAATCTGTCCTCGAGATATTACTAAAAAGCTAACTAAATCAATGCACGGACTATCTGCATTGACCCTTTTTATATATTTATTTATTTTTGCACTGACTCTGTGCACACTCACAGGACTCTACACACTCACTCAAACACACTCACATCGATACTCCAACAAACACACACACACAAACACACACACACACACACACACCCACATGCACATACACTCACACATAATCCTCAAATACGCTGCTGCTACTCTGTTTATCAGACATGAGCAAAGAATGTACACATTTGACAGGAATGAACATGCAGTAACCCAAAGGAGAAAATGTATGAAGCATGAACTATGTAACGTGACCTCTGCCTGTCCTCTTCCCTCCAAAAAGACAGACCACACAATCCAGTGTGCCATGATTGTGTCCTAGCTAAATTCCCAATCTGATAAGAATGTGTTCTATTCTCAGTCAATTCACCTGGTAGAATAAGGGTTAAATAAACTAATGGTGTACACCCACCTCTAAGTATGGATTGCAGGATGCGCCTACTGTGCAATCACCCATAAAGGGTGGCAGGTAGCCTAGCGGTTAGAGAGGCGAGCCAGCAAACGGGTTGCAAGTTTGAATCCAGGGTCCAAATCTTAGATGCCATTGCCTGCTGTTGTGCCCTTGAGCAAGGCACTTAACCCCCCACAGCAAATGCTCCCCGGGCATCCAGTGTGGCAGCACCCCACACCACTCCAAAAAACCTGTATGTGTGTGTGTCTTTCGGAGGGGTTGGGTAAAAAGCGGAAGTCAAATTTCAGTTTGGACCTTGTGTGCACTTGACCAATAAAGTTATCTTAATCTTAATCTTAAAATTAATATAAACTCTAACTGAAAGCAGATAAAAAAGATTTTGCAAAGTAAAGGAATACCTTTATTATTCCTCCTATCAGAATGTACTTTACACTGACATTCAGGATGTACTTTACACTGACATTTAGTTTGATTCTTTATATAAATAGAGCATGCAATAGTTTGTTCGTGTGTAAACTAAGGTATACCCCCTCATCTTAACCTGTGCCTTTTATAATTCAGAACATATTATACATTTTACATTTGTCATTTAGCAGACGCTCTTATCCAGAGCTACTTACAGTGCATACATTTTTTGAGTCATTATTTATGATGCAAGGTTCTTTGTAGATCAGCCAGTCGGCAGTCGCTTTGATGCTCTCGAACACCATAATTGTCTTGTCAACACAACTGTTGACAAGACAGGAGAGCGAGATAGATACACCCTGAAGAGACAACGAAGGATTATTTCAAAACATTTCCCATTTTCATTGCAAATTGGACAGGTTGGTTGTCTCCTTCACATTTAGATATACTAACTTTGGGTTTTAGCCATTGTCAGAGAACCGTTTCCACCCAGATACCGTTTGATACTACAGCATTTACCACTAGCACCTTTTCTGAATAAACAGGTTGTAGAACTATCGGTTTGTCTGGTTTCTCTCCTACAGTGTTAAAACAAACCATCCACTGACTCTGTCGTAATTGTTACCTAAACCAGGCAAGCTACACACAAACACTTTTCTTTGCACCGACAGACTACAAAAAGAAGCAACAACATTATCTGGTTGTTTGTGGCTGTCACACGGAGCCAAGCACAGCAGTGCAACATAGCCCCTGTCAATCACCAGATTCACCCGAAACTCAACCCCTGTCCATTGCATTCCATAACTGGTTCTTCCAGACACACAATGTCCCCAATGTAGAAACAAACAGACCCCCTTTGCCTGAACAAAGATGTCATAAAGAAGATATGATAAAGCAATATTTTCTAGACCACAATCTAGAGATATTATGGCTTTTACAAGCAATGCTAAATCAGAAAGGTGCAGTCAGTCAGTCAGTCTGACTTGTTTGTTCACACAAATAAGGAGCCAGGCCAAAGAAATCTGTTGAGATAAAAGCAATTCATCTGAATGCATGAATCTGGGATGAGTGTGGTGGAAGGAGTCAGGCGCAGGAGGGTAATCACCGAATACAGAGTTTATTCCTTCGTTGACACACAAATGCGCTCCAATAGCGATCAACAAAACAGGCACAGGGGAAACTCTCATCCCTGGCAAATACACTGTAACGGATATCCAACAATACATAGGCACAGGGGAAAATCTACCCTGGCAACACAATGTTACGAGTAGCTCCACCGAGCTACTCTACTCTCCCAACTAACAATCACCCACAAGGACAAGGGGGCAGAGGGAACACTTATACACAGACTAATTAGGGGATAGGAACCAGGTGGGTGTGATTGACAAGACACGACAATTGTGATGATGATTGGGGCGGCAGTGGTTGGTAAGCCCGTGACGACGAACGCCGATGGCCTGCCCGAACAAGGAGGAGAGGCAGCCTCTGCCGAAGTCGTGACAGAATCACTATATTGGTTGAATGCATTCAGTTGTATAACTGACTAGGTATCCCCCTTTCCCTTTCCCTTATATGTGGTCTGCATCTTGATTTATGGCTGTGCACCACTGTGAGTAGAGCACTCTACTTTTCAAGCCTTGTATGAGTTTCTCAAGTCTCCCACAGTCATATCTGTCAACACTAACTCCAATGACTACTTAGGTTGTGTAACAGTGGAGGCGCCTCAGAGGAGGAAGAGGAGGACCATTGAACTCATTTTTAGATAAAACTATACTAAATACAGTGGGGAGAACAAGTATTTGATACACTGCCGATTTTGCAGGTTTTCCTACTTACAAAGCATGTAGAGGTCTGTAATTTTTATCATAGGTACACTTCAACTGTGAGAGACGAAAATCCAGAAAATCACATTGTATGATTTTTAAGTAATTAATTTGCATTTTATTGCATGACATAAGTATTTGATACATCACAAAAGCAGAACTTAATATTTGGTACAGAAACCTTTGTTTGCAATTACAGAGATAATACCTTTCCTGTAGGTCTTGACCAGGTTTGCACACACTGCAGCAGGGATTTTGGCCCACTCCTCCATACAGACCTTCTCCAGATCCTTCAGGTTTCAGGGCTGTCGCTGGGCAATACAGACTTTCAGTTCCCTCCAAAGATTTTCTATTGGGTTCAGGTCTGGAGACTGGCTAGGCCACTCCAGGACCTGGAGATGCTTCTTACGGAGCCACTCCTTAGTTGCCCTGGCTGTGTGTTTTGGGTCGTTGTCATGCTGGAAGACCCAGTCACGACCCATCTTCAATGCTCTTACTGAGGGAAGGAGGTTGTTGGCCAAGATCTCGCGATACATGGCCCCATCCATCCTCCCCGCAATACGGTGCAGTTGTCCTGTCCCCTTTGCAGAAAAGCATCCCCAAAGAATGATGTTTCCACCTCCATGCTTCACGGTTGGGATGGTGTTCTTGAGGTTGCTCTCATCCTTCTTCTTCCTCCAAACACGGCGAGTGGAGTTTAGACCAAAAAGCTATATTTTTGTCTCATCAGACCACATGACCTTCTCCCATTCCTCCTCTGGGTCATCCAGATGGTCATTGGCAAACTTCAGACGGGCCTGGACATGCGCTGGCTTGAGCAGGGGGACCTTGCGTGCGCTGCAGGATTTTAATCCATGACGACGTAGTGTGTTACTAATGGTTTTCTTTGAGACTGTGGTCCCAGCTCTCTTCAGGTCATTGACCAGGTCCTGCCGTGTAGTTCTGGGCTGATCCCTCACCTTCCTCATGATCATTGATGCCCCACGAGGTGAGATCTTGCATGGAGCCCCAGACCGAGGGTGAATGACCGTCATATTGAACTTCTTCCATTTTCTAATAATTGCGCCAACAGTTGTTGCCTTCTCACCAAGCTGCTTTTCTATTGTCCTGTAGCCCATCCCAGCCTTGTGCAGGTCTACAATTTTATCCCTGATGTTCTTACACAGCTCTCTGGTCTTGGCCGTTGTGGAGAGGTTGGAGTCTGTTTGATTGAGTGTGTGGACAGGTGTCTTTTATACAGGTAACAAGTTCAAACAGGTGCAGTTAATACAGGTAATGAGTGGAGAACAGGAGGGCTTCTTAAAGAAAAACTAACAGGTCTGTGAGAGTCAGAATTCTTACTGGTTGGTAGGTGATCAAATACTTATGTCATGCAATAAAATGCAAATTAATTACTTAAAAATCATACAATGTGATTTTCTGGATTTTTGTCGGCAGTGTATCAAATACTTGTTCTCCCCACTGTATATTCACGTAACCAAATAGTGTACCTGATTAAAACAAACTGGTTTTGCAATGAAGGTCTACAACACCCCCTAGAGTAGCACCATGGTGTAGCCAGGGGACAGCTAGTTTCCGTCCTCCTCTGGCTACATTGACTTCACTACAAAACCTAGGAGGCTCTGGCTCCTCACCCCATTCCATAGACCTACATGGTAGCTATGATGGAGACCACCCAGAACGTCAAGTAATATTTTGTCAAGACAACCATCAATAAAGATTATGTGCTTGAATGACAATGGACTGTGTGGTTTCTTGTTTCAGAAATATTAATGCTTTATCATAGACAGACAATATGAATATGTGAGTATGGATTTCATAGCAGATACATTTTGCGTTGTTTTCAAATCTACATATTTCAACCAAAACATGGTGTCCAGCTCTACAGTTGCCTCCACAAACACTCTCCATACGGTATATAACTCTGAATCTAATGTTTAAAAAACTAAGAGTTTGATTAATAGATATATAATTATGTAACTTGCATTCAGATTTCTACTATCAGCATTTCTAAAAAATATTGCCAAGTATTAAACTCTGTACAAGTTAATGTCATAAATGACACTATTCAAGATCATACTGACACATATGCTTTCTCAAGACCATAGAATTGGCCTCATATGCAAAAGGTAACAACCTACATTATAAGATAGTCAGATGTATGGGAGCACGCCAAATCAGATTAATCAAGTTGAAGGACACAGAAGGTACTAAACTGCTTGAAGTAACCCTGGATTGTAAACTGTCATGGTCAAAACATATTGACACAACAGTAGCTAAGATGGGGAGAAGTATCTCCATAATTAAGCGCTGCTCTGCCTTCTTAACAACACTATCAACAAGGCAGGTCCTACAGGCCCTAGTTTTGTCGCACCTAGACTACTGATCAGTAATGTGGTCAGGTGCCACAAAGAGAGACTTTGCAGTTGGCTCTAACAGGGCAGCATGGCTGGCCCTTAAAGGTACATGGAGAGCTAACGTTAATGATATGCATCTCAATCTCTCATGGCTCAAAGTGGAAGAGAGGCTGACGTCATCACTACTTGTTTTTGTAAGAAGTGTTGACAATGATGAATGTACCGAGCTCAATGTTTAAACTACTAGCACACAGCTTGGACACCCATGCATACCCGACAAGACATGCCACCAGAGGTCTTTTCACAATCCCCAAGTCCAGAACAGACTATGGGAGGCGCACAGTACTACATAGAGCCATGACTACATGGAACTCTATTCCACATCATGTAACTGATGCAAGAAGTAAAATACACTTTATGGAACAGCGGGGACTGTGAAGAGACACACACAAAGGTAAGGACACACGCACACATTGTGATATTGTTGTATGGTGGTATTAAACATTAAGGCGGTGACCCGATCCTGTAGGTTCATGCTCTACAACATTCGAAGAGTACGACCCTGCCTTACACAGGAAGCGGCACAGGTCCTAATCCAGGCACTTGTCATCTCCCGTCTGGATTACTGCAACTCGCTGTTGGCTGGGCCTGTGCCATTAAACCCCTACAACTCATCCAGAATGCCACAGCCCGTCTGGTGTTCAACCTTCCCAAGTTCTCTCACGTCACCCCGCTCCTCCGCACACTCCACTGGCTTCCAGTTGAAGCTCGCATCTGCTACAAGACCATGGTGCTTGCCTATGGAGCTGTGAGGGGAACGGCACCTCCGTACCTTCAGGCTCTGATCAGTCCCTACACCCAAACGAGGGCATTGCGTTCATCCACCTCTGGCCTGCTGGCCCCCCTACCTCTGCGGAAGCACAGTTCCCGCTCAGCCCAGTCAAAACTGTTCGCTGCTCTGGCACCCCAATGGTGGAACAAGCTCCCTCACAACGCCAGGACAGCGGAGTCACTCACCACCTTCCGGAGACACTTGAAACCCCACCTCTTTAAGGAATACCTGGGATAGGATAAAGTAATCCTTCTACCCACCCTTACCCCACCCCACCCCAAAAAATAAAAATAAAAAATTTAATTAAAATAAAATAAAAAAGATTGTAAAGTGCTTATCCCACTGGCTATAATGTGAATGCACCTATTTGTAAGTCGCTCTGGATAAGAGTGTCTGCTAAATGACGTAAATGTAAATGTAAATTATGTATTGTAGATATGTAGTGGTGTAATAATGTTATATGATGTACTGTTTTATCTTTTGTTTTATATGTGATGTAAGTGATTTAATGTGTTTGGACCCCAGGAAGAGTGGGGATCCCTAATAAATACAAAAACATAAATAAAAATACAGAAGACAGAATCATAGTGTCATCAAGTCAAAGCATCTTTATTGCATTCACAATGGGGTCGGATGTTGGTGTTCCATCCAGATGTAGTAGAACGTGTTGTTCTGGAGGTGTTAACCATAGAAATAGAATTACCAGAAAAGAAATCCCCATTCAAGTCAATGTTCCATGATGGGTGTCTGTGGGGCTTTAGCCATTCTAGAAAGAATAGGAGGATGGTATGCAAATCCTAAACTAGAGTTAACCAGAGCTGGCCTAAACAAATAACACAGATAACAAAGATAGGGATTTTTCATCTGACAAAGACTTTGCATAAGATGAAACGTTGTATTTTAGGTTGCATGAATAAAGCACTGAGGAGGAGCAATATTCCATGTGCTGGCCTCTCATTTCCTATACCCATTCTAGTAATTATATTTCTATGGGGTTAACCTGTTGCTTGATGCAGTGCTCGCTGTGTGTGGGACCTTAAGAGGTGTGTTTGGTTTCACTTGAGGAGACAACCTTGCCGTTAATCATTTCCTCTGTGACGATCACCACCTTGCGTGTGGTGGAGGTGGAGGAGCTGGGGCCGGATTTGGAGGAGCTGAGGCCGGAGCTGAGGCCGAGGCTGTGAGGAAGGGAAACCCATGGTTAGCATAGTTAGCATCTATGATCTATGATCATAATAAGTATCTATTTAAGGTCACATAGCTGTAGATTCATGTCAAAAGTAACCATGGCTCATACTAAGGTCAAATTCAAATGAACATTGTTTTTAAAGTCAAATGTTGAGGGAGACATCAATTCATTTTCACTTGTTTCAAGGTCCCATGTCTCCCCTCTTCCCAACCCACAAAGATGTAACACTCTCCTCCCACATCCCTGTCTGTTTTATTGGCCTCCCTCTGTCCAATCGCATCCTGCCTTACCCGCTAGCCTCTCCGTCCAGCAGCCTCCTGTACTCAGCGATCTCCATCTCCAGGCGTGTCTTGATGTCCAGCAGCATCTTGTACTCCTGGCCCTGGCGTTCCATGTCGCTGCGGAGAGACATTAGCTGCTCCTCCAGACTGGTCACTTGGCTCTGGAGGCGTCCCAGCTGCATGGAGTAACGGCCCTCCGTCTCCGCCAGCGTGTTCTCCAGGGAGCCTTTCTATTGGCCGGAGAGAAAGAGATGATGTGTCAAAAACAGTGGGAGTAGATTTGGAAAGTTTACTGTCATACTGAAAAGGTTAGCTCTAGTAATTGAATGTGTATGCAGGTAGAGGTTAGCTATAGTAATGTAGTGGTGCCTGGCTATAACAACTTGAGGGATAGTGGACGAGACCAGGTGAAAGTGAGATACTTGAGGTTTCGTAAAGAGAATGATGAAAGAGTCAAATGTTTATTATTGAAGAAAGTTGCAGAAAGGGTATGTAAGCAATGTCCCCTAAAATGTGGTCCTTGGTCAGATGTTAGTAATTACGGCTCACCATGCTGAGCTGTGACTGCAGTTCGATCTCCAGGCCCTGCAGTGTGCGACGGATCTCTGAGATCTCTGACTTGGAGGTCTGGAGAACCTCTGTGCTGGACGCCACCTCCTTGTTCAACGTCTCTGTCTGTAAAACACAATACGTAGTCAGTCATCACAAGAACAAAACAACATTTCAACTCATGATAGAATGTGACAACGTTACCAACTAGAATTTAAGGAACATCTACACCATGAACATAGTTTAGAGGTTCTACCTTGGTCTGGAACCAGGACTCCAGGTCGCGCTGGTTCTTGGCACTAACGGACTCGTACTGCTCACGGATCTCAGCCATGACTCTGCTCAGGTCCTCCTGTGGTGCTGCGTCCACCTCCACGTTGATCTGTCCAGTCATCTGTGTCCTCATGGCCAGCAGCTCCTGTGGAGAAACACATAGTTGTGAGTTTAAAGGATTAAATAGTGACTATCCTCTGCCTGATGGTAACAACTTGACCTGCCCTCTGGCTTCATTATAAATGTGAACACCATTGCTTGATACAGATGTGCTTGAAAGCCAGCAATGGTGTTCTAATGAAGACCCATAGCAGGTAGACATGGTCAATAGATGTAATACATTAAGGGACTGTATGGATATGTTCCATCAGCCCACACACACCTCCTCATGGTTCTTTTTGAGATAGATGAGCTCCTCCTTCAGCCCCTCGATCTGCATCTCCAGGTCAGATCTGGCCAGGGTCAGCTCGTCCAGCAGCCTCTTCAGCCCGGCGATGTCTGCCTCCACCGACTGACGCATGGCCAGCTCATTCTCATACCTGAGAGATGGAGAGAGCTTAGGTCAACGAACTGCCTGAATGTGTTCCTCTGTGAGAATAGCAGGGGGTTTATAGATTCTAGTATTCCATTTAGTTTTGTGAAAAAACAGAAAGTAGCACCAGGTTTCTGATATGTCTGTTGGGAGGGTGTGGTAATGGTGGAGGTGGAGGGTAATGTCATTTGGTTTCCATTTTTATAGATTCAACACAAAATAAAAAATAAAAACAGTGTGAGGGTTTTTATAGATTTGGGCGTATTCCATTTGGTTTATGGAATGCACCAGCAGTGTACTGTATATGTGGATGGTGTTGGATATACTTACTTGGTTCTGAAGTCGTCTGCAGCAAGCTTTGCATTGTCGATGTTCAGATAGATGCCTCCGTTCAAGCGGGTGGCAGCCTGGATCTAAGTGGTGGAGGATGGCAAAACATTTCAGGATGGGGCATGCATAGCATTTCACACAAATGCAGTACGCACAAACTGTGAAACAACACTGTAATCATTGAGTTCTGAGTTTCAGCTGCACTGTAAATGATAGCTCATAGCATTGCAGGGAACCTGTTGACTTTATGAACATTGTAAAGCATGGCACAAAGAAACAAATTGCACCTTTCGCAATCGCCTGGGGAATGTTAAGAGAGAGGAAGGATTGGCTTCCATGATCGGCTTTATTTGCAATGCTTCAGCTGAAAATATGCATACTGTCTTTGCATCTATCTTTGGTGCAATATATTGGTTGAATCAATTATAACAAATGTATATAATTTTGCATTTTCCAATATTCATATTCATATCACTCTTAGTAACTTGTTGGAAAAACAAGCTGATGATGTGTACACCATGTACCTGTACTCTCTAACAAAGTATAACATTGTCACAAAACATTGCCATTGTTTTGACATGCTGTGATGTCATCATTGAGTGCTCTTGCCATCGAGGAGACATGTCACGTACCTTGTCCTGCAGGTCAGCGATAGTAGTGTGGAAGCCAGAGTAGTCGCGAGCGCTGGGGGAGGTCTTGCTCTCCATGAACTGACGGATCTTCAGCTCCAGCTCGCTGTTGGCCGCCTCCAGCAAGCGCACCTTCTCCAAGTAGGTGGACAGGCGGTCGTTCAGGTTCTGCATTGTGGCCTTCTCGTTGGCCGACACATTAAAGTCGGCTCCACCGCCGCCGCCGCCGCCACCCCCTCCCATTCCGAAACCATATCCGCCACCACCACCGCCGCCACCGGAGCCGAACGAGGAGCTAGAGATGCGCACCCCAGATCCTCCTGCACCTCCATACACACTGCCGGCCCTCATGGCAGTGACGCGGCCTCCTCCACCGCCACCACCACCCATCGAGGAGAAGCGGGAGGAGCCCATGCCCATACCCATTCCACCACCACCTCCAGACCTCATGGACATGGTGCCACCTCTGCCTCCACCACCACTGCTGCTGTAGGACATGCTAGATCTGGAGAAGGACATGGCTGCTGAGAGGGAGTCTGCCTGCCTGGGATGAGGAGAGAGAATGTTGTGCACGGCCCAGCCACTGTTCCCTTTTTATATGCTGCACAGGGCAGAAGGAGGGAGGGAGGGTGGGAGGAGGACATGGGTGGGAGAGGCAGAAGGGAGGAATAGAGAAGGGAGGAATACAGGGAGGTATTACCTCATGTAGGGAAGGGCTCCTCCACCCACTTTGACACCCTGCGGGCAGATGCTAGGATGCAGAAGGAGATGGAAGAGGATAGATACAGTCATGGCCAAAATTGTTGGCACCCCTGAAATTTTTCCAGAAAATGAAGTATTTCTCACAGAAAAGTATTGAAATTACACATGTTTTGCTATGCACATGTTTATTTCCTTTGTGTGTATTGGAATAACACAAAAAAAACAGGAAAAAAGCCAATTTGACATAATTTCACACAAAACTCAAAAAATGGGCCGGACAAAATGATTGGCACCCTTAACTTAATATTTAGTTGCACACCCTTTGGAAAAAATAACTGAAATCAGTCGCTTCCTATAACCATCAATAAGCTTCTTACACCTCTCACCCGGAATTTTGGACCACTCTTCTTTTGCAAACTGCTCCAGGTCTCTCATATTGGATGGGTGCCTTTTCCCAACAGCAATTTTAAGATCTCTCCACAGGTGTTCAATGGGGTTAAGATCTGGACTCATTGCTGGCCACTTCAGAACTCTCCAGCGCTTTGTTGCCATCCATTTCTGGGTGCTTTTTGAAGTATGTTTGGGGTCATTGTCCTGCTGGAAGACCCATGATCTCGGACGCAAACCCAGCTTTCTGACACTGGGCCCTACATTGCGACCCAAAATCCTTTGGTAATCCTCAGATTTCATGATGCCTTGCACACAGTCAAGGCACCCAGTGCCAGAGGCAGCAAAACAACCCCAAAACATCTTTGAACCTCCACCATATTTGACTGTAGGTACTGTGTTCTTTTCTTTGAAGGCTTCATTACATTTTCGGTAAACAGTAGAACGATGTGCTTTACCAAAAGCTCTATCTTGGTCTCATCTGTCCATAAGACGTTCTCCCAGAAGGAATTTGGCTTACTCATGTACATTTTGGCAAACTGTAGTCTTGCTTTTTTATGTCTCTGTGTCAGCAGTGGGGTCCTCCTGGGTCTCCTGCCATAGCGTTTCATTTCATTCAAATTTCGACGTATAGTTCAGCGCTGACACTGATGCACCCTGAGCCTGCAGGACAGCTTGAATTTCTTTGGAACTTGTTTGGGGCTGCTTATCCACCATCCGGACTATCCTGCGTTGCAACCTTTCATCAATTTTTCTCTTCCGTCCACGTCCAGGGAGATTAGCTACAGTGCCATGGGTTGCAAACTTCTTGATCATGTTGCGCACTGTGGACAAAGGAACATCTAGATCTCTGGAGATGGACTTGTAACCTTGAGATTGTTGATATTTTTCCACAATTTTGGTTCTCAAGTCCTCAGACAGTTCTCTTTTTCCTCTTTCTGTTCTCCATGCTTAGTGTGGCACACACAGAAACACAATGCAAAGACTGAGTCAACTTCTCTCCTTTTTATCTGCTTTCAGGTGTGATTTTTAGATTGCCCACACCTGTTACTTGCCCCAGGTGAGTTTAAAGGAGCATCACATGCTTGGAACAAACTTATTTATCCACAATTTTGAAAGGGTGCCAATAACTTTGTCCGGCCCATTTTTTTAGTTTTGTGTGAAATTATGTCAAATTTGCTTTTTTCCTGTTTTTTTTTGTGTTATTCCAATACACACAAAGGAAATAAACATGTGCATAGCAAAACATGTGTAATTTCAATACTTTTCTGTGAGAAATACTTCATTTTCTGGAAAAATTTCAGGGGTGCCAACAATTTTGGCCATGACTGTATATAAGTACTGTATGTGTGGATATGCAAATATTGAAAATATACTATTGTTGTACAACTCCACTCTCCCCCATCTCACTCTATATATGGCGTCTGCCTACAGGGTGCTTGCAGACATTCACACAAACATATACTAGTGCACACACCCATAAACAGTTGGAATTCCTCTCCGATAAAAGCGTCTGGTTTAAAGAGTGGACACGCCTGCTTCTTTCATCCCCAGGTAGGTCAGTCAATCAGTCAACACACAAAGTATAACTCTGACATGCTGTGACAGGTGGACTTTGTCATGTTTTCTGAGCATATCCTTTGACACACTGAATGGCTATTTACCTTATTTACCTGTTATGTTACTAAGACAACAAGGTACATTGTGATCTTTCGCTTGACACCCAGACAACATTCTCTCCGAACAGACCTGTCTTTGTCTCACACACTGATCTCTCGCAAGAAAATGTCCTGTCCTTTTCCTTACATGCAACAGTCCATTGTTGCTTCATAGTTTTTTTCCATCTACTGTAGGAGTCTGCTGGATTGACAAAAGTCATTTTTTAATTCCCTTTACCACTTTATAGCACCCATGGGATGAGTCATTACTCCGGGCATTGTACCCCAGGAAAACTCACCCCAGATGGTATTAAAGTACAGTTATTTTCCCTTAATACCTTGGCAGGGTACTTGGTATCTGCATATTTCCATATAACTAGAGCATTTCTTGCATATTTTTTTGTCACGCTCCAGGGGTTGTCATTTTAGTCCCACATTTTGTACATGGAAAAGTTGATTTACATTTGATCAAGCCAATGCAACATGTCCTTATGTTAATATTGTCACGGTTCCCTAAGACAGAACCCAGAAGCAGACCAGGACAAGGAGAGTTGAACGAAGGTGAGGGTTTATTACAGATTCAAAAGGTGCAGAATAATCCAGGAGACGGAGCGGGTGGCGGAGATGAGTAGGTGGAGGTGAAGTGGCAGATTAAACGATGGCACGGCAGGGGTTGGGTGAAGGTTCCGGGAGAATGATGTTAATGGCTAACGATCCGGCAGGGAATGGATGTTAGACCAGAGCCTAAGAAGGGTGATGATCAGGACCAGGTGTGCAGATTGCTGATGGGATGCAGGTGCGGAAATCAAGAGAGCTCCCCGGAGCGTTCCAGCACCCTCGGGAAACTGGAGATCACGAGCAGAACAACTAGACCACAGACAGGACCCGACTCAGACTGCCGGGATCGTTACAGTACCCCCTCCGACGAACGCCACCGGGCGGACTCCCGGAGCGCCAGGATGGAGGCGGTAGAAGTCACTGATGAGGTCAGCATCTAGGATCTGTCGCCGCGGAATCCAACTCCTCTCTTCAGGACCATACCCCTCCCAGTCCACGAGATACTGGAAACCCCGGCCCCGCCGTCTGGAATCCATGATGCGTCGCACCGTGTAGGCAGGACCACCTCCGATCATCCGAGGAGGAGGAGGAGGAGGCGGAGGAGGCAACAGAGGACTGAGGAAAACAGGCTTGAGGCAGGAGACATGAAAGGTGGGATGGACTCTGAGCGTCCTCGGGAGTTTGAGTCGAACTGCCACCGGATTGATCACCTTCTCCACCACAAACGGACCAATGAACTTCGGTAACAACTTCCTAGACTCAGTCCGTAAAGGAAGATCCCGTGTGGCCAACCAGACCCTATCTCCGATGGTGTAGGTGGGAGCGGGGATCCGGCGACGATTCGCCTGGAGCTGATACCGGTCCGAAACTCTAAGGAGTGCCTTTCTGGCCCGATGCCAGGTCCGGTGGCAACGACGAATATGGGCCTGAACAGAAGGCACTGAGAGCTCCCTCTCCTGAGAAGGGAACAAGGGAGGTTGGTAGCCATACAGGCACTGGAAGGGAGACATCCCAGTGGCAGATGTAGGGAGAGTATTGTGGGCATACTCAACCCAAGGCAACTGAGAGACCCAGGAGGTGGGGTTGGAAGAGGCCAGGCAGCGTAGCGTGGATTCCATCTTCTGGTTGGCTCTCTCCGCCTGACCATTAGATTGGGGGTGAAACCCAGATGTGAGACTGACTGTAGCTCCAATGGCCAAACAGAAGGACTTCCAGACAGCAGAGGTAAACTGAGGGCCACGGTCGGAAACGATATCACTGGGCAAACCGTGGACCCTGAAAACCTCCCTAACCAGGATCTCGGACGTCTCCGAGGCAGAGGGAAGCTTGGCAATTGGCACAAAGTGGGCGAACTTGCTGAATCTGTCCACGATAGTCAGAACGACCGTGTTCCCCTCAGAAGCGGGCAACCCAGTGACAAAGTCCAGGGCCAGATGCGACCATGGTCGCGGGGAATAGGAAGGGGGTGAAGTAGTCCAGAGCTGGGCCGATTGGTACTCTTATTCTGCGCACACACTGGACAGGCAGCAACATAACCCCGAGTATCCTCGGCCATGGCAGGCCACCAAAACGTCTGCGAAGAAACGCCATCGTCCGAGCCACGCCAGGGTGACAAGCCATCTTGCTGGCGTGGGACCATTTGAGGACCGCAGGACGAACCGACTCAGGCACAAACAACCGACCGGGTGGACCGTTACGGGACCGGGCTGCGTCCGAAGGGCCGCCATCACCTCCTCCTCAATCTTCCACCTAACAGCTCCCACGACGCAGTTCCGGGGAGAATTGTCTCGGTCTTGGACCCACTCTCCTCCGTCTTGGAGAACATCCGAGACAAGGCGTCCGCCTTGCCGTTCTTAGATCCAGGTCGGAACGTCAGGGAAAAAATTGAATCGTCCGAAAAACAACGACCACCTGGCCTGACGGGAGTTGAGACGTCTAGCCGATTGCACGTAAGCAAGATTCTTGTGGTCAGTCCAGACAATAAACGGTTGCTCCGCCCCCTCCAACCAGTGGCGCCACTCCTCCAAGGCAAGTTTCACCGCGAGAAGCTCCCGGTTACCCACATCGTAATTCCTCTCCGCAGGCGAAAGGCGACGAGAGTAGTAGGCGCAGGGATGGAGTTTACTGTCCGTGGAGCATCGCTGCGACAGGATGGCGCCAACTCCCACATCAGACGCGTCCACTTCAACGACGAACTGACGGGCCGTGTCCGGTTGAATCAATTATAACAAATGTATATAATTTTGCATTTTCCAATATTCATATTCATATCACTCTTAGTAACTTGTTGGAAAAACAAGCTGATGATGTGTACACCATGTACCTGTACTCTCTAACAAAGTATAACATTGTCACAAAACATTGCCATTGTTTTGACATGCTGTGATGTCATCATTGAGTGCTCTTGCCATCGAGGAGACATGTCACGTACCTTGTCCTGCAGGTCAGCGATAGTAGTGTGGAAGCCAGAGTAGTCGCGAGCGCTGGGGGGAGGTCTTGCTCTCCATGAACTGACGGATCTTCAGCTCCAGCTCGCTGTTGGCCGCCTCCAGCAAGCGCACCTTCTCCAAGTAGGTGGACAGGCGGTCGTTCAGGTTCTGCATTGTGGCCTTCTCGTTGGCCGACACATTAAAGTCGGCTCCACCGCCGCCGCCGCCGCCACCCCCTCCCATTCCGAAACCATATCCGCCACCACCACCGCCGCCACCGGAGCCGAACGAGGAGCTAGAGATGCGCACCCCAGATCCTCCTGCACCTCCATACACACTGCCGGCCCTCATGGCAGTGACGCGGCCTCCTCCACCGCCACCACCACCCATCGAGGAGAAGCGGGAGGAGCCCATGCCCATACCCATTCCACCACCACCTCCAGACCTCATGGACATGGTGCCACCTCTGCCTCCACCACCACTGCTGCTGTAGGACATGCTAGATCTGGAGAAGGACATGGCTGCTGAGAGGGAGTCTGCCTGCCTGGGATGAGGAGAGAGAATGTTGTGCACGGCCCAGCCACTGTTCCCTTTTTTATATGCTGCACAGGGCAGAAGGAGGGAGGGAGGGTGGGAGGAGGACATGGGTGGGAGAGGCAGAAGGGAGGAATAGAGAAGGGAGGAATACAGGGAGGTATTACCTCATGTAGGGAAGGGCTCCTCCACCCACTTTGACACCCTGCGGGCAGATGCTAGGATGCAGAAGGAGATGGAAGAGGATAGATACAGTCATGGCCAAAATTGTTGGCACCCCTGAAATTTTTCCAGAAAATGAAGTATTTCTCACAGAAAAGTATTGAAATTACACATGTTTTGCTATGCACATGTTTATTTCCTTTGTGTGTATTGGAATAACACAAAAAAACAGGAAAAAAGCCAATTTGACATAATTTCACACAAAACTCAAAAAAATGGGCCGGACAAAATGATTGGCACCCTTAACTTAATATTTAGTTGCACACCCTTTGGAAAAAATAACTGAAATCAGTCGCTTCCTATAACCATCAATAAGCTTCTTACACCTCTCACCCGGAATTTTGGACCACTCTTCTTTTGCAAACTGCTCCAGGTCTCTCATATTGGATGGGTGCCTTTTCCCAACAGCAATTTTAAGATCTCTCCACAGGTGTTCAATGGGGTTAAGATCTGGACTCATTGCTGGCCACTTCAGAACTCTCCAGCGCTTTGTTGCCATCCATTTCTGGGTGCTTTTTGAAGTATGTTTGGGGTCATTGTCCTGCTGGAAGACCCATGATCTCGGACGCAAACCCAGCTTTCTGACACTGGGCCCTACATTGCGACCCCAAAATCCTTTGGTAATCCTCAGATTTCATGATGCCTTGCACACAGTCAAGGCACCCAGTGCCAGAGGCAGCAAAACAACCCCAAAACATCTTTGAACCTCCACCATATTTGACTGTAGGTACTGTGTTCTTTTCTTTGAAGGCTTCATTACATTTTCGGTAAACAGTAGAACGATGTGCTTTACCAAAAAGCTCTATCTTGGTCTCATCTGTCCATAAGACGTTCTCCCAGAAGGAATTTGGCTTACTCATGTACATTTTGGCAAACTGTAGTCTTGCTTTTTTATGTCTCTGTGTCAGCAGTGGGGTCCTCCTGGGTCTCCTGCCATAGCGTTTCATTTCATTCAAATTTCGACGTATAGTTCGCGCTGACACTGATGCACCCTGAGCCTGCAGGACAGCTTGAATTTCTTTGGAACTTGTTTGGGGCTGCTTATCCACCATCCGGACTATCCTGCGTTGCAACCTTTCATCAATTTTTCTCTTCCGTCCACGTCCAGGGAGATTAGCTACAGTGCCATGGGTTGCAAACTTCTTGATCATGTTGCGCACTGTGGACAAAGGAACATCTAGATCTCTGGAGATGGACTTGTAACCTTGAGATTGTTGATATTTTTCCACAATTTTGGTTCTCAAGTCCTCAGACAGTTCTCTTTTCCTCTTTCTGTTCTCCATGCTTAGTGTGGCACACACAGAAACACAATGCAAAGACTGAGTCAACTTCTCTCCTTTTTATCTGCTTTCAGGTGTGATTTTTAGATTGCCCACACCTGTTACTTGCCCCAGGTGAGTTTAAAGGAGCATCACATGCTTGGAACAAACTTATTTATCCACAATTTTGAAAGGGTGCCAATAACTTTGTCCGGCCCATTTTTTTAGTTTTGTGTGAAATTATGTCAAATTTGCTTTTTTCCTGTTTTTTTTGTGTTATTCCAATACACACAAAGGAAATAAACATGTGCATAGCAAAACATGTGTAATTTCAATACTTTTCTGTGAGAAATACTTCATTTTCTGGAAAAATTTCAGGGGTGCCAACAATTTTGGCCATGACTGTATATAAGTACTGTATGTGTGGATATGCAAATATTGAAAATATACTATTGTTGTACAACTCCACTCTCCCCCATCTCACTCTATATATGGCGTCTGCCTACAGGGTGCTTGCAGACATTCACACAAACATATACTAGTGCACACACCCATAAACAGTTGGAATTCCTCTCCGATAAAAGCGTCTGGTTTAAAGAGTGGACACGCCTGCTTCTTTCATCCCCAGGTAGGTCAGTCAATCAGTCAACACACAAAGTATAACTCTGACATGCTGTGACAGGTGGACTTTGTCATGTTTTCTGAGCATATCCTTTGACACACTGAATGGCTATTTACCTTATTTACCTGTTATGTTACTAAGACAACAAGGTACATTGTGATCTTTCGCTTGACACCCAGACAACATTCTCTCCGAACAGACCTGTCTTTGTCTCACACACTGATCTCTCGCAAGAAAATGTCCTGTCCTTTTCCTTACATGCAACAGTCCATTGTTGCTTCATAGTTTTTTTCCATCTACTGTAGGAGTCTGCTGGATTGACAAAAGTCATTTTTTAATTCCCTTTACCACTTTATAGCACCCATGGGATGAGTCATTACTCCGGGCATTGTACCCCAGGAAAACTCACCCCAGATGGTATTAAAGTACAGTTATTTTCCCTTAATACCTTGGCAGGGTACTTGGTATCTGCATATTTCCATATAACTAGAGCATTTCTTGCATATTTTTTTGTCACGCTCCAGGGGTTGTCATTTTAGTCCCACATTTTGTACATGGAAAAGTTGATTTACATTTGATCAAGCCAATGCAACATGTCCTTATGTTAATATTGTCACGGTTCCCTAAGACAGAACCCAGAAGCAGACCAGGACAAGGAGAGTTGAACGAAGGTGAGGGTTTATTACAGATTCAAAAGGTGCAGAATAATCCAGGAGACGGAGCGGGTGGCGGAGATGAGTAGGTGGAGGTGAAGTGGCAGATTAAACGATGGCACGGCAGGGGTTGGGTGAAGGTTCCGGGAGAATGATGTTAATGGCTAACGATCCGGCAGGGAATGGATGTTAGACCAGAGCCTAAGAAGGGTGATGATCAGGACCAGGTGTGCAGATTGCTGATGGGATGCAGGTGCGGAAATCAAGAGAGCTCCCCGGAGCGTTCCAGCACCCTCGGGAAACTGGAGATCACGAGCAGAACAACTAGACCACAGACAGGACCCGACTCAGACTGCCGGGATCGTTACAGTACCCCCTCCGACGAACGCCACCGGGCGGACTCCCCGGAGCGCCAGGATGGAGGCGGTAGAAGTCACTGATGAGGTCAGCATCTAGGATCTGTCGCCGCGGAATCCAACTCCTCTCTTCAGGACCATACCCCTCCCAGTCCACGAGATACTGGAAACCCCGGCCCCGCCGTCTGGAATCCATGATGCGTCGCACCGTGTAGGCAGGACCACCTCCGATCATCCGAGGAGGAGGAGGAGGAGGCGGAGGAGGCAACAGAGGACTGAGGAAAACAGGCTTGAGGCAGGAGACATGAAAGGTGGGATGGACTCTGAGCGTCCTCGGGAGTTTGAGTCGAACTGCCACCGGATTGATCACCTTCTCCACCACAAACGGACCAATGAACTTCGGTAACAACTTCCTAGACTCAGTCCGTAAAGGAAGATCCCGTGTGGCCAACCAGACCCTATCTCCGATGGTGTAGGTGGGAGCGGGGATCCGGCGACGATTCGCCTGGAGCTGATACCGGTCCGAAACTCTAAGGAGTGCCTTTCTGGCCCGATGCCAGGTCCGGTGGCAACGACGAATATGGGCCTGAACAGAAGGCACTGAGAGCTCCCTCTCCTGAGAAGGGAACAAGGGAGGTTGGTAGCCATACAGGCACTGGAAGGGAGACATCCCAGTGGCAGATGTAGGGAGAGTATTGTGGGCATACTCAACCCAAGGCAACTGAGAGACCCAGGAGGTGGGGTTGGAAGAGGCCAGGCAGCGTAGCGTGGATTCCATCTTCTGGTTGGCTCTCTCCGCCTGACCATTAGATTGGGGGTGAAACCCAGATGTGAGACTGACTGTAGCTCCAATGGCCAAACAGAAGGACTTCCAGACAGCAGAGGTAAACTGAGGGCCACGGTCGGAAACGATATCACTGGGCAAACCGTGGACCCTGAAAACCTCCCTAACCAGGATCTCGGACGTCTCCGAGGCAGAGGGAAGCTTGGCAATTGGCACAAAGTGGGCGAACTTGCTGAATCTGTCCACGATAGTCAGAACGACCGTGTTCCCCTCAGAAGCGGGCAACCCAGTGACAAAGTCCAGGGCCAGATGCGACCATGGTCGCCGGGGAATAGGAAGGGGGGTGAAGTAGTCCAGAGCTGGGCCGATTGGTACTCTTATTCTGCGCACACACTGGACAGGCAGCAACATAACCCCGAGTATCCTCGGCCATGGCAGGCCACCAAAAACGTCTGCGAAGAAACGCCATCGTCCGAGCCACGCCAGGGTGACAAGCCATCTTGCTGGCGTGGGACCATTTGAGGACCGCAGGACGAACCGACTCAGGCACAAACAACCGACCGGGTGGACCGTTACCGGGACCGGGCTGCGTCCGAAGGGCCGCCATCACCTCCTCCTCAATCTTCCACCTAACAGCTCCCACGACGCAGTTCCGGGGGAGAATTGTCTCGGTCTTGGACCCACTCTCCTCCGTCTTGGAGAACATCCGAGACAAGGCGTCCGCCTTGCCGTTCTTAGATCCAGGTCGGAACGTCAGGGAAAAATTGAATCGTCCGAAAAACAACGACCACCTGGCCTGACGGGAGTTGAGACGTCTAGCCGATTGCACGTAAGCAAGATTCTTGTGGTCAGTCCAGACAATAAACGGTTGCTCCGCCCCCTCCAACCAGTGGCGCCACTCCTCCAAGGCAAGTTTCACCGCGAGAAGCTCCCGGTTACCCACATCGTAATTCCTCTCCGCAGGCGAAAGGCGACGAGAGTAGTAGGCGCAGGGATGGAGTTTACTGTCCGTGGAGCATCGCTGCGACAGGATGGCGCCAACTCCCACATCAGACGCGTCCACTTCAACGACGAACTGACGGGCCGTGTCCGGTTGAGAGAGAATCGGTGCGTTGGTGAATCGCCTCTTCAAATCCAGAAACGCTCGATCCGCCTCCGGATTCCACTTGAAGCTCCTGATACTGGAAGTCAAGGCAGTTAACGGAGCGGCCACACGGCTGTAATCCCGGATGAATCTGCGGTAGAAATTCGCAAACCCCAAAAATCTCTGGAGCTGCAATCTCGTACCGGGCTGGGCCCATTCCAGAACCGCTCTAACCTTCTCCTGGTCCATCCTAATCTCTCCCCTGGAGATGATGTACCCGAGAAAGGATGTTGTGTGGGCGTGAAACTCGCACTTCTCGGCCTTCACGAACAGGCGATTCTCCAACAATCGCTGCAGAACCTGCCGGACATGCTGGACGTGGTCGGAAGGTTCCTTCGAGAAGATCAGAATGTCATCCAGATAAACAAACACAAAGAGACCGATCATATCTCTCAGGACGTCGTTCACCATACTCTGGAATACCGCTGGAGCATTGGTCAGTCCAAACGGCATCACCTGATACTCGAAGTGACCCATCGGTGTATTGAAACCCGTCAACCACTCGTCTCCCTCTCTGATCCGGACCATGTGATACGCATTGCGTAGGTCTAGCTTGGTGAACACCGTAGCACCCTGTAAGGAGTCGAAGGCAGAACTCATCAAGGGCAGGGGATACTTGTTCTTGACCGTGATGTCATTCAACCCCCGATAATCAATACACGGTCGAAGAGAGCCATCCTTCTTACCCACAAAGAAGAATCCTGCCCCAGGGGTGATGACGAGGGACGAACGAGACCAGCCGCTAGGGACTCCTTGATGTAGGTCTCCAAAGCCTCACGTTCAGGTCGGGAGATACTGTATAACCTTCCCTTGGGGTAGACAGCTCCAGGGAACAGGTTGATGGCACAATCATATGGTCGGTGGGGAGGGAGTGACAGAGCCTTCTGCTTACTGAACACTTCCCCAAATCGTGATATGTCTCGGGAACCAGGGACAAATCTGGGGGTTTAGCCTCAACCACCTGACTGGGAACCGAATGGGGACAGGCAGTCTTGAGACAGTTAGCATGACAATCAAGGCTCCAACTCGTTACCTTGCCCGTCACCCAATCGAACGTGGGATTGTGTTCCTTCAGCCAGGGGTATCCAAGGACCAGAGGAACATGGGAAGACGGCAGAATGAAGAATGAAATCATCTCCGAATGATTCCCCGACAACAGCATCTTAACCGGTTCAGTCCTCATCGTGATACGTGCCAGACTACTGCCGTTCAGAGTGGTCGCCTCAATGGCTTCCGGCAATTGCTCCTTGGAAAGCCCCAGCTGTTCCACCAACTCGGCATCAAGAAAGCTTCCATCGGCACCTGAATCGACAAAAGCGTTAATCGCTAAGCTCTGATTCCTGTTCACAAGGGTAGCCGGGAAACGGGGTCTGACAGAGGTACTGAGAGGTTGAAACTGGCTCGCTAAAAGTCCTCCCAACTTTAGCGAGCCGGGCAGTTTGACGACCGCCGGGAACAAGTGGAGATGTAATGTCCCGAGCTACCACAGTAGAGGCAACAGTTGGTCTTACGTCTATGTTGACGCTCCTCCTTGGTTAACCCGTGCCGCCCCACTTGCATGGGTTCAGAATCGGGAGAGAGAACCTCTCCACTAATCCTTTGTGGTGGAGAATGATCGACGTGTTCTGGTCCACCACCCGACCCGACTGGGAACTGAGAAGCTGATCGATTGGACGGACCCCATTGCTTCTCCCTCCTTCGCTCTCGGACTCGATTATCCACCCGAATAGACAAGGCTACCAAGCTGTCCAGGTCACTAGGCTCCGGATAGGAGATCAACTCATCCTTGAGCTGCTCCGACAGACCCTGGTAAAAGGCCGCTTGCAGAGACTCCTCATTCCACCCACTCTCCACAGCCAACGTCTTGAACTCGATCACGAAGTCGGCCACGCTGCGAGTTCCTTGGCGAAGCGAAACAGGCGCCTAGCTGCGTCCCTCCCTCGGACGGAATGGTCGAAGAGCTTCCTCATCTCGGCCGTGAACCCCTGGTATGAAGCCATGCAGCAACTCAAGCCCACTCCAGCGCTCGACCACGCAGCAACTCAATCACAAAGGCTATCCTAGCCTTGTCTGTGGCATAAGAGTAGGGCTGTAGATCGAACACTAATCCACACTGCATAAGGAAGGAACGGCATCTTCCCAGCTCCCCCTCATATTTATCCGGCGTCGGAACCTTGGGCTCACGGAAGGACACAGCTCCAGAAGCGGCAGGCGAGATGGGTGAAACCGGTAGTGGATCCTCCACCGGAAACTCGCGTTGGTTCTGGACCTCCGTCAGACCGGTAGAAAGGTTCCGAACTGACAACGCGATCTCCTGTAGTGCCGTGCTATGTTGTCCCAACATCTTCTCCTGATGGGAAATGGCATGGCGAACAGAGTCCAGATCCGCTGGGTTCATTAATGGCCGGATCGTTCTGTCACGGTTCCCTAAGACAGAACCCAGAAGCAGACCAGGACAAGGAGAGTTGAACGAAGGTGAGGGTTTATTACAGATTCAAAAGGTGCAGAATAATCCAGGAGACGGAGCGGGTGGCGGAGATGAGTAGGTGGAGGTGAAGTGGCAGATTAAACGATGGCACGGCAGGGGTTGGGTGAAGGTTCCGGGAGAATGATGTTAATGGCTAACGATCCGGCAGGGAATGGATGTTAGACCAGAGCCTAAGAAGGGTGATGATCAGGACCAGGTGTGCAGATTGCTGATGGGATGCAGGTGCGGAAATCAAGAGAGCTCCCCGGAGCGTTCCAGCACCCTCGGGAAACTGGAGATCACGAGCAGAACAACTAGACCACAGACAGGACCCGACTCAGACTGCCGGGATCGTTACAAATATTTTGCAGTAGAATGCATTATTTTGACATTGGTGAAGATGTTTGAAAGCACTATAGCTAGCTAGATCCCAGTCAAAATGTACTTATTAGAATATGTCAACATCTAAAAGTGACATTTAACCATTGTAGTTACAGTGCCTAGTGAATGTCTACACACCCCTTACACAGTCTTCACATTTTGCTGAGGGGTGTTTTCCTCTAACATTTCACCTGGTTGTTGCTCTTTCATATTTCTTTTAATCCTGACAACACAACACAGGGTGAAATCCTATGTAATTTCAAGCAGTCGGATGGCAGCATCATGTTATGGGTGTGCTTGTCACTGACAGGGACTGGGTGAATTTGTCAGGATCAAAATAAATATAAAAGCAGCAAAGCCCAGGTTAAACTTTTTATTTCTCAGCGGGACAATTACACATATATTAATGCCAAAGACACACCAGAATGGTTTCCAAGAGGTGTTGATTATTCCTGAGTGGTCCAGTCTCAGTCCAAAAACAATGGGGAAATGTTGCCTTAAGAGTTGTCTAAAGTTTGTAGAAACTAAAATATACCTCCTCACTTTAGCCTCACCCTTTTGTCATTCATAACATATTTCCTGGTTGTTTGTGGCTGTATACAACCCAGTCACAGAGAGCCGAGCCAAGCACAACAGCACATAGAGCCACTGACGGTCACTAGATTCACACAGAACTCAACCCCTGTCCATTGGCATTCTGTAACTGGTTCTTCCAGACACACAATGTCCCCAACGTAGAATCAAACAGACCCCCTTCGCATGAACAAATATGTCTAAAAGAACACATGCTAAAGCAGTATTTTCTAGACCACAATCTAGTTGAAACAACGTGCCAGGCCAATGCAATCTATTTAGATAAAAGCAATTCATCTGAATGCATGAATCACTGTATCATCTATGATAGACTAAATGGCCAAAGGTATGTGGACACCCCTTCATATTAGTGGATTTGGCAATTTCAGCCACACCCATTGCTAACAGGTGTATAAAATCGAGCACACAGCTATGCAATCTCCATAGACAAACATTGGCAGTACAATGGCCTTACTGAAGATCTCTGTGACTTTCAACATGGCACTGTCATAGGATGCCACCTTTCCAACAAGTCAGTTCGTCAAATTTCTGCCCTGCTACTGCTGCCCCGGTCAACTGTAAGTGCTGTTATTGTGAAGTGGAAACGTCTATGAGCAACAATGGTTCAGCCGCGAAGTGGTAGGCCACACAAGCTCACAGAACGGGACCGACGTGTGCTGAAGCGTGTAAAAACTGTCTGTCCTCGGTTGCAACACTCTCTACCAAGTTCCAAACTGCCTTTGGAAGCAACGTCAGCACATGAACTGTTCGTCGGGAGCTTTATGAAATAGGTTTCCATGGCCGAGCAGCCGCACACAAGCCTAAGATCACCATGCGCAATGCCAAGTGTCGGCTGGAGTGGTGTAAAGCTCGCTCCCATTGGACTCTGGAGCAATGGAAACGTGTTCTCTGGAGTGATGAATCACGCTTCACCATCTGGCAGTCAGATGGATGAATCTGCTTTTGGCAGATGCCGGGAGAACGCTACCGGTCCGAATGCATAGTGCCAACAGTAAAGTTTGGTGGAGGAGGAATAATGGTCTGGGGCTGTTTTTCATAGTTTGGGATAGGCCCCTTATTTACAGTGAAGGGAAATCTTAACGCTACAGCATACAATGACATTCTATCGAACACCTTTGGGATGAATTGTAAAGCCGACTGCAAGCCAGGACTAATCGCCCAACATTAGTGCCCGACCTCACTAATGCTCTTGTGGCTGAATTGAAGCAAGTACCAACAGCAATGTTCCAACATCTAGTGGAAAGCCTTCTCAGAAGAGTAGAGGCTGTTATAGTAGCAAAGGGGGGACAAACTCCATATTAATGCCCATGATTTTGTAATGAGGTGTTCGACAAGCAGTGTATATGTGGTCCGCATCTTGATTTATGGCTGTGCACCACTGTGAATACAGTGCTCTACTTTCCAGACCTTGTATGAGTTTCTCAATTTCCCTAAGTCTCTTACAGTCATATCTGTCAACGTGATCCTCTAACTCTAATGCCTACTGATGTTGTGTAACAGTGGAGGCTCCTCAGAGCAGGAAGAGGAGGACCACCCTACTCATTGAATTTCAGAAAAATACGAAATGATAAAAACTTCAAAAGTTATGCTTTTTAGATGAAACTATACTACACCATGGTGTAGCCGAAGGACAGCAATTTTCCATCCTCCTCTGGCTACATTGATTTCAATACAAAACCTAGGAGGCTCGTGCTCCTCACCTACTTCCATACACCTACATGGAAGTTAGGATGGAGACCACACAGAATGTCGATGTGGATGAGATCAAGTAATAATTTGTCAATAGAACCATCAATAAAGATTATGTGGTTGAATGATAATGGATTGTGTGGTTTCACTTGTTTCAGATATATTCATGCTTTACAGTAGACTGACTATATGAATCTGTGAGTGTGGATGTCATAGCAGATACATTTTATCATCTCATTTCAAATGAATTGTTTTCAACCAAAACATGGTGTCCAGCTCTAAAGTTGCCTCCACAAACACTCTCCATACAGTATATAACTCTGAATTAAAAAACTGAGATAGAATTAGATAATTTTGCTGACAACCTACATTCAAATTTCTACTATCAACATTAAAAAAAATTTTTGCCAAGTATTAAACTCACTACAAGTGAATGTCATACATTACACTGTTGAAGATGATGCTGTCACATATACCTTCTCAAGACCATAGAATTGGCCTCACATGCAAAATATAAAAACCTGTATGATAGTCAGATGTATGGGAGCACGCCAAATCAGATAATTTCAAGTTGAAAGACACAGAAGACAGAATGACAGTGTCGGCAAGTCAGAGCATCTTTATTGCATTCACAATGGGGTTGGATGTTGGTGTTCCATCCAGATGTAGTAGAACATGTTGTTCTGGAGGTGTCAACCATAGAAATAGAATTACCAGAAAATAAATCCTAATTCAAGTCAATGTTCCATGATGGGTGTCTGAGGGGCTTAAGCCATTCTAGAAAGAATAGGAGGATGGTATGCACATCCTAAACTAGAGTTAACCAGAGCTGGCCTAAACAAATAACACAGATAATAAAGATAGGGATTTCTCATCTGACGAAGACTTTGTATAAGTTGAAACGTTGTATTTTAGGTTGCATGAATAAAGCACTGGAGAGCAGTAATTTTCCATGTGCTGGCCTCTCATTTCCTATACCCATTCTAGTAATTATACTTCTATGGGGTTAACCTGTTGCTTGCTGCAATGCTCGCTCTGTGTGTGGGACCTTAAGAGGTGTGTTTGGTTTCACTTGAGGAGACAACCTTGCCGTCCACTATTTCCTCTGTGACGATCACCACCTTGCGTGTGGTGGAGGAGGAGGAGCTGGGGACGGAGCTGGAGGAGCTGAGGCTGGATTTGGAGGAGCTGAGGCCGAGGCTGTGAGGAAGGGAAACCCATGGTTAGCATAGTTAGCATCTATCATCTATGATCATAACAAGTATCTCTTAAAGGTCACATAGCAGCAGATGTATGCCAAAAGTAACCATGGCTCATACTAAGGTCAAATTCAAATGAACATTGTTTTTAAAGTCAAATGTTGAAGAAGGCATCAATTCATTTTCACTTGTTTCAAGGTCCCCTGTCACCCCTCTTCCCAACCAATAAAGATGTAACACTCTCCTCCCACATCCTTGTCTGTTTTATTGGCCTCCCTCTGTCCAATCGCATCCTGCCTTACCCGCTAGCCTCTCCGTCCAGCAGCCTCCTGTACTCAGCGATCTCCATCTCCAGGCGTGTCTTGATGTCCAGCAGCATCTTGTACTCCTGGCCCTGGCGTTCCATGTCGCTGCGGAGAGACATTAGCTGCTCCTCCAGACTGGTCACTTGGCTCTGGAGGCGTCCCAGCTGCATGGAGTAACGACCCTCCGTCTCCGCCAGCGTGTTCTCCAGGGAGCCTTTCTATTGGCCGGAGAGAAATAGATGATGTGTCAAAAACAGTGGGAGTAGATTTGGAAATGTGGAATGTTTACTGTCATACTGAAAAGGTTAGCTCTAGTAATTGAATGTGTAGGCAGGTAGAGGTTAGCTATAGTAATGTAGTTGTGCCTGGCTATAACAACTTGAGGGATACTTGAGGTTTCGTAAAGAGAATGATGAAAGAGTCAAATGTTGATTATTGAAGAAAGTTGTAGAAAGGGTATGTAAGCAATGTCCCCTAAAATGTGGTCCTTGGTCAGATGTTAGTAATTACGGCTCACCATGCTGAGCTGTGACTGCAGTTCGATCTCCAGGCCCTGCAGTGTGCGACGAATCTCTGAGATCTCTGACTTGGAGGTCTGGAGAACCTCTGTGCTGGACGCCACCTCCTTGTTCAACGTCTCTGTCTGTAAAACACAATACGTAGTCAGTCATCACAGGAACAAAACAACATTTCAACTCATGATAGAATGTGACAACGTTACCAACTAGAATTTAAGGAACATCTACACCATGAACATAGTTTAGAGGTTCTAGAGGATCTACCTTGGTCTGGAACCAGGACTCCAGGTCGCGCTGGTTCTTGGCACTAACGGCCTCGTACTGCTCACGGATCTCAGCCATGACTCTGCTCAGGTCCTCCTGTGGTGCTGCGTCCACCTCCACGTTGATCTGTCCAGTCATCTGTGTCCTCATGGCCAGCAGCTCCTGTGGAGAAACACATAGTTGTGAGTTTAAAGGATTAAATAGTGACTAACCTCTGCCTGATGGTAACAACTTGACCTGCCCTCTGGCTTCATTATAAATGTGAACACCATTGCTTGATACAGATGTGCTTGAAAGCCAGCAATGTTGTTCTAACGAAGACCCATAGCAGGTTGACATGGTCAATATATGTAATACATTAAGGGACTGTATGGATATGTTCCATCAGCCCACACACACCTCCTCATGGTTCTTTTTGAGATAGATGAGCTCCTCCTTCAGCCCCTCGATCTGCATCTCCAGGTCAGATCTGGCCAGGGTCAGCTCGTCCAGCAGCCTCTTCAGCCCGGCGATGTCTGCCTCCACCGACTGACGCATGGCCAGCTCATTCTCATACCTGAGAGATGAAGAGAGCTTAGGTCAACGAACTGCCTGAATGTGTTCCTCTGTGAGAATAGCATGGGGTTTATAGATTCTAGTATTCCATTTAGTTTTGTGAAAAAACAGAAAGTAGCACCAGGTTTCTGATATGTCTGTTGGGAGGGTGTGGTAATGGTGGAGGTGGAGGGTAATGTCATTTGGTTTCCATTTTTATAGATTCAACACAAAATAAAAAATAAAAACAGTGTGAGGGTTTTTACAGATTTGGGCGTATTCCATTTGGTTTATGGAATGCACCAGTAGTGTACTGTATATGTGGATGGTGTTGGATATAATTACTTGGTTCTGAAGTCGTCTGCAGCGAGCTTTGCATTGTCGATGCTGAGATAGATGCTTCCGTTCAAGCATGTGGCAGCTTGGATCTAAGAGGTGGAGGATGGCAAAACATTTCAGGATGGAGCATGCATGGAATTTCACACAAATGTAATCATTGAGTTCTGAGTTTCAGCTTCACTGTAAATTATAGCTCTTAGAAGCATTACAGGGAACCTGTCGTCTTTATGATCATTGTAAAGCATGGCAAACATAAAAAATGTGTACCTTTTGCAGTCGCCTTGGGGCTGTTAAAAAAATTGTAAGGAATAGCTTCGATGATCTGCTTTATTTTCAATGCTTCAGCTGCAAATATGCATATTGTCTTTGCATTTCATTGGTGCCATATCTTGGTTGAATCAATTATAACAAATGTATGTAACTTAGCATTTTCCAATAGCCATATATAACACTCAGTAACAAGCTGACAACATATGTTCACCATGTACCTGTACTCCATCTCTAACAAAGCATAACATTGTCACTCTGCAGACATTACTATTGTTTTGACATGCTGTGATGTTGTCATTGAGTGCTCTTGCCATTTAGGAGACATGTCACGTACCTTGTCCTGCAGGTCGGCGATAGTAGCGTAGAAGCCAGAGTAGTCGCGAGCGCTGGGGGACGTCTTGCTCTCCATGAACTGACGGATCTTCAGCTCCAGCTCGCTGTTGGCCGCCTCCAGCGAGCGCACCTTCTCCAAGTAGGTGGACAGGCGGTCGTTCAGGTTCTGCATTGTGGCCTTCTCGTTGGCCGACACATTAAAGTCGGCTCCACCACCGCCACCACCACCCCCTCCCATGCCGAAACCATAACCGCCACCGCCTCCGCCACCCCCTCCCATTCCGAAACCATATCCGCCGCCACCACCGCCGCCACCGGAGCCGAACGAGGAGCTAGAGATGCGCACCCCAGATCCTCCTGCACCTCCATACACACTGCCGGCCCTCATGGCAGTGACACGGCCTCCTCCACCGCCACCACCACCCATCGAGGAGAAGCGGGAGGAGCCCATGCCCATACCCATTCCACCACCACCTCCAGACCTCATGGACATGGTGCCACCTCCGCCTCCACCACCACTGCTGCTGTAGGACATGCTAGATCTGGAGAAGGACATGGCTGCTGAGAGGGAGTCTGCCTGCCTGGGATGAGGAGAGAGAATGTTGTGCACGGCCCAGCCACTGTTCCCCTTTTATGCTGCACAGGGCAGAAGGAGGGAGGGAGGGTGGGAGGAGGACATGGGTGGGAGAGGCAGAAGGGAGGAATAGAGAAGGGAGGAATACAGGGAGGTATTACCTCATATAGGGAAGGGCAGGGCTCCTCCACCCACTTTGACACCCTGCGGACAGACACTAGGATACAGAAGGAGATGGAAGAGGATAGATAAGATATGTATTGAAAATGTACTATCGTTGCGCAACTACAGTCCCACCCATCTAGTTCTATATATGGTTTCTGCCTGCAGGGTGCGTGCAGGCATTCACACAAACATATACTAGTGCACACATCCAAAAAACAGTTGGAATTCCTCTCCCATAAAAGCGTCTGGTTTAAAGAGTGGACATGCCTTGTTCAATTAGCCCCACGTAGGTCAGTCAATCAGTCAACACACACAGTATAACTTTGACATGCTGTGACTGGTGAGCTTTGCCATGTTTCCTGAGCATATAGATTGACACACTGAATGGCTATTTACCTGTGGATGTTATCTTACCAAGAAACAAGTTGCAAAGATGCATGCAGTAAATTGAAACTTCACGGTACAATATGATCTTTCGCTTGACACACAGACAACATTCTCCCCGAACAGACCTGTCTTTGTCTCACACACTGATTTCTCGCAAGAAAATCTCCTGTCCTTTTCCTTAAACGCAACAGTCCATTGTTGCTTCATAGTTTTTGTGATTTTATGCACAGACTAAGGTACCATTGTCATAAGTTTCACTCAACTTTATGCATTTTCCATGTCATGTAGGAGTCTGCAGGACCGACAAAAGTAGTAGGAGTAGTTTTTCCTTCCTTTTACCACTTTATAGCACCCATGGGATGAGTCATTACTCCGGGCATTGTACCCCAGGAAAACTCACCCCAGATGGGATGGAAGTACTGTTCTTTCCCCTTAACACCTTGGCAGGGTACTTGGCATCTGCAACTTGCAAGAACAAGCTACTGCTTGTTTGAGAACATGTCTTGCAGATTTTTGTTGTCACGCTCCAGAGTCTCAAATTTTGTACATGGAAAAGTTGATTTACATTTGTTCAAGCCAATGCAAGTTATGTTAATGATTTGCAGTATAATTAAATATTGTGACATTGGTGAAGATGTTTGAAAGCACAATGGCTAGCTAGCTCTCAGTCAACATGGTCTTATTAGAATATGTCAACATCTAAAAGTGACATTTAACCATTGTAGTTACAGTGCCTAGTAAAAGTCTACATACCCCTTGCACAGTCTTCACATTTTGCTGCCTTAAAATGTAATCTAAATATGGATAATCTACTTTTTAAAAGTGAAAGAAAAATTGCAATTGTCCCGCTGAAAAATAAAACTATCCAAGGGTTAGGTTTTCAGAAGACTTTTCACCTGGGTGTTGGTCCTTTCATATATATTTTGATCCTGACAACACAACACAGGTTGAAACCCTCTGTATTTTCAAGCATTGTGATGGGAGAATCATGTTATGGGTATGCTTGTCACCGGCAGGGACTGGGGAGTTTGTCAGGATCACATTTAATATGAAAGGTGCAATGCCCAGGTAAAAAGTTGTATTTTTCAGAGGGACAATTACACATATTTGAATGCCAAAGATCCTCCAGAATGGCTTTCCAAGAGGTGTTGAGTGTTCCTGAGTGCTCCAGTCTCAGTCCAAAAACAATGGATAAACGTTGCCCTAAGAGTTGTCTAAAGTTTGAATAATCTTATTCCAAATTATTCACAGCTGTAATGGCTGCCAAAGGTGCTTCCACCAAATATTAACTCTGGGGTGTGAAGACACAAAATGTTCTGTACATTTTCTTTCACTTGTGGAGTAGGTTATGTAGATTGGTAGGAATAAAATCCAATGTAATCCCTTTTTAGATGTAATTTTAAGACAGCAAAATGTGAAGATTGTGCAAGGGTTGTGTAGACTTTGTAGCTCAGTTGGTCCTGTGTACACATGTCCCGTGTAGCTCAGTTGGTAGAGCATGGCACTTGCAACGCCAGGGTTGTGGTTTCGATTCCCACGGGGGGCCAGTATGAAGAAATGTATGCGCTCACTAACTGTAAGTCGCTCTGGATAAGAGTGTCTGCTAAATGACTAAAATGTAAATATAGGCTGGTATTAGTTACATGGCAGTTGCGATGAGATGTATCAATCCAAGTTGCTGATATGTAAGGAATGAGTGAGAAAATAACTGAGGTCATCTACCTGATACTCCTGCTCACACATTCACTCATATGAGTGATTTCCTCTCTTCTTGACAAAACTTCAGCCTTTTCGCAACGTACTCTACGTATTACCAGTGTGTCTGAAATGCAACTCAGGGTTTAGCCATAGAAACTCATTGAACCTAATTCTGCTACTGACCAATGAGAAGGGGGGCGGGTAAATGGCATAGCCATGTCCCACTCGTATCCCTCTAGTCCCCACTTTCTTACTCAAATGAGTAAAATTATGCGAGGAGTGGTTTTTGCCTCTGGTCACAAAAGTTGAACATTTGCAGTAGTCAAACATTTGTATAAAATGTGTATATCTCAATTGTTCTATTGTTGTGCAAGCACTTAGAATAACAGACGCTATGACATAACATTGTGCAAAATACTCTCATTACTATACCTTCATTGTGCAGGAGAGAGAGAGAGAGAGAGAGAGAGCGAGAGAGAGAGAGAGAGAGAGAGAGAGAGAGAGAGAGAGAGAGAGAGAGAGAGAGAGAGAGAGAGATGTTTACTGAGAGTAATGTTTACTGTTAATTGTTTTATTGTTTATTTCACTTTTGTTTATTATCTATTTCACTTGCTTTGGCAATGTAAACATATGTTTCCCATGCCAATAAATCCCTTAAATTGAATTGAAATTGAATTGAAATTGAATTGAGAGCGAGTGAGAGTGAGAGTGAGATAGTGAGTGAGTGAGAGAGAGACTTCATCTTCTTGTGTGCCCTGCAGCCTTCCTCTTCAAAGGATAGATCCACACCCAGATAAAACCACAGGAGTGTCTATCTCATGCCCTGACAATGACTGCAATGTATGAATTTCAGTATTCATCACAATTTTGATTGATTTATGTCTGTCCCTCCTTCTTTGCAATTAGCAAAGAATGTGCACGTTTGACAGGAATGAACATGCAGTAACCCAAAGGAGAAAACGTATGAAGCATGAACTATGTAAAGTGACCTCTGACTGTCCTCTCCCCTCCAAAAAGAGGACAGACCACACAATCTAGTGTACTAAGATTGTGTCCTAGCTAAATTCCCAATCTGGACCTCCTACTGTCATAATGGCCATCTAATCATTCCAGCTTTCCAATCGACTCTTTCTTCTCCCCTGCAACTCTTCCCCAGGTTGTTGCTATAAATAAGAATGTGTTCTCTTCTCAGTCAATTCGCCTGGTAGAATAAGGGTTAAATAGAACAATGGTGTACGCCCACCTCTCAGTTTGGATTGCAGGATGTGCCTACTGTGCAATCACCCATAAAACTAAACAAACTGACTAGGAAGACAAACATTTCACAAGCCTTATAAAAGTAAAAAAATAGCTTTATCATTCTTCCTCCTACTAGAATGTACTTTACACTGATATTCAGCTAGTGGCATGCTGTCCGTAGTTTTAGTTACATTTTTGTTTGATTCTTTATATAAATAGAGCATGCAATAGTTTGTTTGTGTGTTTACTAAAATATACCTCCTCACCTTAGCCTCGCCCTTTT
The DNA here is from genome assembly GCF_020615455.1 of Coregonus clupeaformis. Taxonomy (NCBI): domain Eukaryota; kingdom Metazoa; phylum Chordata; class Actinopteri; order Salmoniformes; family Salmonidae; genus Coregonus; species Coregonus clupeaformis. The sequence goes on from NC_059229.1 coordinate 6,525,639, forward strand.
ACCATTCATAACATTTCCTGGTTGTTTGTAGCTGTATACAACCCAGTCACACAGAGCTGAGCCAAGCACAAATGCAGTAAAGCACAACATGGAACCGCTGTCAGTCTCTAGATTCACCTGAAACTCAACCCATGTCCATTGGCATTCCGTAACTGGTTCTTTAGACACACAAAGTCCCCATTGTAGACACAAACATACCCTTTGCATGAACACACACTGTATGTCAAAAAGAAGACATGCTAAAGCAATTATTTATAGACCACAATCCAGTTAAAATGGATTCCAATCTAATCTGTTTTACTATCATTGTAAAATTATGGGCTTTTATGAGCAATGCTAAATCAGAAGGGTGCAGTCTGCATTAACATGTTCACACAAGGTGTTACAGGCCAATGCAATCAATTCAGATAAAAGCAATTTGTCTGAATTCATGAATTACTATATCATCTATCATATACAGTGCCCTCTGTAATTATTGAGACAGTGAAGCAGGTTTTCTTCTATACTCCAACATTTTGGAAATCAAACAATGACTATGAGGTTAGACTGTCACCGTTTAGAAATTACAGCAATTTTTGTACATAGTCCCTCCATTTTAGGGGACCAAAAGTACTGGTAAATAATTGATTGTGTCATTTTGGAGTCATTGTATTGTAAATAAGAATAGAATATGCTTCTAAACACTTCTTCATTAATGTGGATGCTACCATGATTACAGATCATCCTGAATGAATAATGAATAATGATGAATAATGAAGTGTTAATGAGGTGCTAACATTTATGACAGCAAATTTCAATTTACAAAAACAAAAACGACTGCGTTTTTGTCTTTTGAGCTTCTAGTCATGAAATCTATGCAGCCTACTCAATCACTTTTTATAGCTACTGTTTACAGACATTCTGGCCCGTATACAGCGTTCCTCACTGAGTTCCCTGAATTCCTATTGGACCTTGTAGTCATGGCAGATAATATTCAAATTTTTGGTGACTTCAATATTCACATGGAAAAGTCCACAGACCCACTCCAAAAGTATTTCGGAGCCATTATCGACTCAGTGGGTTTTGTCCAACATGTCTCCGGACATACGCATTGCCACAGTCATACCCTGGATCTAGTTTTGTCCCGTGGAATAAATATTGTGGAAATAAATGTTTTTCCTCAAAGTCCTGGACTATCGGACCACCATCTTATTACGTTTGCAATCGCAACAAATAATATGCTCAGACCTCAACCAAGGATTATCAAAAGCCGAGCTATAAATTCTCGGACAACCCAAAGATTCCTAGATGCCCTTCCAGACTCCCTCCACCTACCCAAGGATGCTGGACTATCAGTTAACCATCTAACTGAGGATCTAAATTGAACCTTGAGTAATACCCTAAATGCAGTCACACCTCTAAAAACAAAAAAACTTTGTCACAAGAAATTAGCTCCCTGGTATACAGAAAATACCCGAGCCCTGAAGCAAGCTTCTAGAAAATTGGAACGGAAATGGCGCTCCACCAAACTGGAAGTCTTCCGACTAGCTTGGAAAGGCAGTACCTTACAATATCGAAGAGCCCTCACTGCTGCTCAATCAGTCTACTTTTCCAATCTAGTTGAGAAGAATAAAAACAATCCAAAATGTATTTTTGAAACTGTCGCAAAGCTAACTAAAAAGCAGCATTCCCCAACAGAAGATGGCCTTCACTTCAGCAGTGATGAAATCATGAACTTCTTTTACGAAAATATAATGATCATTAGAAAGCAAATTACAGACTCCTCTTTGAATCTGTGTATTTCTCCAAACCTCAGTTGTCCTGAGTCTGCACAAAACTGCCAGGATCTAGGATCAATGGATACACTCAAGTTTTTTAATCCTGTATCTCTTGACACGTTCACGAAAATAGTAATGGCCTCTAAAACTTCCAGCTGCCTACTGGACCCTACTCTACTGAGAGAGCTACTTCCTGTACTTGGCCCTCATATGTTGAACATAATAAACGGCTCCCTATCCTCCGGATGTGTACCAAACTCACTAAAAGGGGCAGTAAAAAAGCCTCTCCTGAAAAAGCCAAACGTTGACCCAGAAAATGTGAAAGACTATCGTCCAAATCTCCCATTCCGCAAAAAAAATTCAGAAAAAGCTGTTGCGCAGCAATTCACTGCCTTACTGAAGACAAATAATGTATACAAAACGCTCCAGTCTGGTTTTAGACCCCATCATAGTACTTAGACTGCACTTGTGAAGGTGGTAAATTACCTTTTAATGGCTTCAGACCAAGGCTCTGCATCTGTCCTCTTGCTCCTTGACCTAAGTGCCGCTTTTGACACCATCGATCACCACATTCTTTTGGAGAGATTGGAAACCCTAATTGGTCTACACGGACAAGTTCTTGCCTGGTTTAGCTCTTATCTGTCGGAAAGAAATCAGTTTGTCTCGGTGGATGGTTTGTCCTCTGATAAATCAATTGTAAGTTTTGGTGTTCCTCATTGGTTCTGTTTTAGGACCACTATTGTTTTCATTATATATTCTACCTCTTGGTGATGTCATTCAGAAACACATGGTCAACTTTCAATGCTATGTTAACGACACAAAGCTGTACATTTCGATGAAACATGGAGAAGCCCCAAAATGGAAGCCTACCCTGGAAGCCTGTGTTTCAGACATAAGGAAGTGGATGGTGGCAAATGTTTCACTTTTAAACTCGGACAAAACAGAGACGCTAGTTCTAGGTCCCAAGAAACAAAGAGATCTGCTGTTTGATCTGACAATTAATCTGGTTGTACAGTTGTCTCAAATAAAACTGAAGGACCTCTGCATTATTCTGGACCCTGATCTCTCTTTTGATGAACAAGAATATTTCAAGGGCAGCATTTTTCCTTCTGCTTAACATTGCAAAAATTGGAAAAGTTTTGTCCAAAAATGATACAGAAAAGCTAATACATGCTTTTGTCACTTCTAAATGCGACTACTGCAATGCTCTACACTCCAGCTACCCGGATAAAGCACTAAATAAACTTCAGTTAGTGCTAAATATAGCTGCTAAAATCTTGACTAGAACCAATAAATGTGATCATATTACTCCAGTGTTAGCGTCTTTACACTAGTTTCCTTTTAAGGCTATGTCACGGTTCAGACAGACGACAAGAGGACCACAATTGCGTCACACCAGAAAGTTTATTAAAACTTAAGGGAAAAGGGAAGTAGGGAGTGAGTGAAGGCTCCAGGGGTTATCCCGTCCAATGTGCTGGGTCTGTGCCCCCCCCCAGTGGCAGCGATGCGTCCGATGACGCCGGTGGTTGGTGGTCCAGAAGTCCTGGGGGGGGAGGAAACACAGACACAACGGGGCGGATGAAACAAGGCAGAAGTACAGTTCAAGGGAAATCCAAATACGTTGTAGCAAGGCAGAAGGCTGGTCAGAGTTACCGGGGTCGAAGAGTAGTCAGGAGTCGTAATGGCAGAGAGCAGGTCTGGTTTTCCTGGGGCAGAAGAGTATCCAAGAATCAGGCAGGTCCGGGGTCACAAAACAAGGGTGAGCCAGAAGCGCGAGCACACAGGTTCCGGGTGTGAGCTTTGCAGACGATCTGACAAAGGAGAGCTGAAAGACGGGACTTTAAATACTGGGAGAGGTTAGTGGGTAATGCAGCGCAGCTGGCAGAGTAATTAGAGCCGAGCAGAGCAGGAACAGGTGGAGCTCGTTAGGCTGAGTAGAGAGAGAGAGATGAGCAGAGTGGAAGATAGTGGAAACACATTAAGGTGGTAACCCGGTGGAGTGAGAGGGCTCATGACAGAACCCCCCAAGGGACGGCCCCAGAAGTCCCAAGAGCAACACCACGCCGGGCGGGAGGAGGGGAGCCGGAGGAGGGCTAGAACTCCTCCGAACGGTCCGAGCGAACGCCCTCATCCTCGGAGGAAGCCGGAGGGCCGTGGTCGGGAGATGGGACAGGTCCCGAGACAGGATCAGGCACAGGACAGGAAGCCGAGCGGGCAGGACGGTTAGGGATCCCTCTGGGGCGGCCCCTACGGATTGCAGGTTGATCAGGATGCCGTTGGTGGAAGGCGGTGATGAGAGTCCTATCCACAATCCGACTAGCTGGCACCCAGGTCCTTTCCTCAGGTCCATAGCCCTCCCAGTCAATGAGGTACTGGAGACCCCTACCCCTCCGTCTGGACCGAAGCAGGCGGCGGACGGTGTAAACCAGACCACCATCGACGAGCCGTGGAGGAGGAGGACAAGGCGCAGCAGGGACCAGCGGACTCTCATGAATGGGCTTAATCTTAGACACATGGAAAGTGGGGTGCACCCTCATGGAATTAGGCAGTTGGAGCCGGACAGCAGTTGGGCTAATCACTCTTATGATAGGGAATGGGCCAATGAACCGAGGTGCCAACTTCTGCGACTCCACCCTGAGTGGCAGGTTCCTTGATGACAACCACACCCTTTGACCAACATGGTAGGTGGGAGCAGGGATTCTCCGACGGTTGGCCCCGGTAGTGTAGCTGGCAACGGATCTGAGAAGTGTGGCTCGGGCCTGTGACCAGGTGCGGCGACATCGACGGGCAAACGCAAGTGCAGATGGGCAAGTAACCTCCCCTTCCTGACTGGCAAATAGAGGAGGCTGGTATCCATAAACACATTGGAAAGGGGACATACCGATGGCAGAGCAGGTCAGAGAATTGTGTGCGTACTCCACCCATGTCAATTGCTGCGACCAGGAGTGGGGGTTGCGTGAAGTCATGCATCGCAGTGCCTTCTCGAGCTCCTGATTTGCCCGCTCTGACTGCCCATTGGATTGGGGATGGAATCCGGAAGTCAGACTGACTGTGGCTCCCAGCAGGTGACAGAACTCCTTCCAAAAAGCGGAGGAGAATTGTGGACCACGGTCAGAAACTACATCCTTTGGCAGTCCGTGGATCCGGAAGACGTGTTCCAGGACCACCTGGGCGGTCTCCTTGGCGGTTGGGAGCTTGGGGAGGGGAATGAAGTGTGCCATCTTGCTGAATCGGTCAACTATGGTGAGAATGACGGTCTTGCCCCTTGAAGGGGGGCAGCCCCGTGACAAAGTCAAGGGCGATGTGAGACCAGGGACGTCTGGGCACAGGCAGGGGCTGCAGCAATCCGGCTGGGGGCTGGCAGGACGACTTGTGTTGGTTGCAGATGGGGCAGGCTTGGACGAATTCCCGTACATCCTTTCTCAGAGCGGGCCACCAGAACCTCTGGGCGAGCAGGTTGTAAGTGCGGGTGGAGCCAGGGTGACAAGCTAGGCGGGAGTCATGTCCCCACTGAACGACCTGGGACCTTAGGTTTTCGGGGACAAAAGGCGGTCAGCTGGGCAAGTGCTGGGACCGGGCTGGTTACGGAGAGCTTCCAGCACCTGTTCCTCAACAGCCCAGGTCAGAGCTGCTACGATGCAGGGACTTGGCAGAATCGACACAGGATCCTTGGAGGGGTTGTCATCCTTCTGGAATTGACGGGAGAGGGCGTCTGGCTTGGTGTTGCGTGATCCAGGCCGGTATGACAGAGTGAAATTAAACCTGGTGAAGAACAGGGCCCAGCGGGACTGCCTGGAGTTCAACCGTTTGGCCGCGGATGTACTCCAAGTTCTTATGATCGGTCCAAACGAGAAATGGAATGGTGGACCCCTCCAGCCAGTGACGCCACTCCTCCAAGGCAAGCTTCACAGCCAGCAGCTCTCGGTTCCCTATGTCGTAATTGCACTCAGAGGGGGACAACCGACGTGAGAAAAAGGCACAGGGATGGAGCTTCCTATCCTCCGCAGCCCACTGAGAAATCACAGCACCAACTCCCACATCCGAGGCGTCCACCTCCACAATGAATTGCCGGTCCACGTCAGGCATCTGGAGGATGGGAGCGGAGGTGAACCTTACCTTGAGGGTACTGAAGGCCTTGTCGGCTGCTGGGGTCCAGGTGAAGGGCTGCTTGGTGCTGGTTAGAGCAGTGAGAGGGGCAGCAACGGTACTGTAGTTCCGGATAAACTTTCTATAGACGTTAGCAAACCCCAGAAACTGTTGCAGCTTCTTTCTGTTCTCCGGAACTGGCCATGACGTGACTGCTGATACTTTGGCAGGATCCATTTGGATACTTCCCTCTGCCACTATGTACCCCAGGAAGGCCACTGTCTTGACGTGAAACTCACATTTCTCTGCCTTGGCGTAGAGGAATTCTCCAGAAGACGATGAAGGACTTGCTGGACATGGCGGGTGTGTTCAGACAGGTTTCTGGAGTAGATTAAGATGTCATCCAGGTAAACGAAGACAAACTTGTTTAACATGTCCCGCAGTACATCATTCACTAGAGCCTGGAACACAGCAGGAGCATTGGTGAGGCCAAAAGGCATAACCAGATACTCGTAGTGGCCTGTTGGTGTATTGAATGCGGTCTTCCATTCATCTCCCTCCCGGATCCGCACTAGGTGGTAAGCGTTTCTGAGATCCAACTTGGTAAAAACAGTGGCTCCCTGGAGCAACTCAAAAGCAGAGGTGAGCAGAGGGAGAGGGTAACGGTTTTTCACTGTGATGTCGTTGAGTCCCCTGTAGTCGATGCAGGGGCGAAGAGATCCGTCCCTCTTCCCCACAAAGAAGAAGCCAGCACCAGCCGGAGATGAAGATGAACGGATCAATCCTGTGGACAGAGAGTCATTGATGTAGTCCTCCATGGACCTTCTTTCAGGAGCAGACAACGAATAAAGACGGCCCCTTGGAGGGGCTGTTCCAGGGAGGAGGTCGATGGCACAGTCGTACGGTCGGTGAGGGGGGCAGAGATGTGGCTCTTGCTTTGTTAAACACTTCTCTGAGACCATGGTAGCATTCTGGGACATGGGAGAGGTCAGGGGCGGAGTTAGTAGGTACTGGCCGAGGGGGTAGTGCGGCAGCAAGCAGGCAGGTTCGGTGGCAGTCCTCTCCCCACTCCCTGATCACCCCGGTCACCCAGTCGAGCTGAGGGTTGTGCCGGCGGAGCCATGGGTAACCCAGGATGAGGGGTTGGCCTGGAGAGGGGAGCAGGTGAAACTGGATAGTCTCTTGATGGTTTCCGGACAGACCCATCAAGACCGGGGCCGTGACATGAGTGACCGATCCGAGTAAGTGTCCGTCCAGTGCCCGGGCAGGAATAGGAGGTGTCAAACGGAGGTTCTCCAGTCCCAGTTGGCGTGCCAGCTTGATGTCCATTATGTTGGCTTCGGGCGCCAGAATCCACCAGAGCAGCCAGGGTGTGAGTAGAGTCAGAGAGGCGGAGGTGAACTTGCAGCAAGGGTTTGCGGTCGGAGGACTGGATGGTCATTGAGCTCAACCGGACTCCCCCTATGCCCGGTGAGCTTCGGCTTTTAAAGGGCAGGTTACCACACGATGTCCATCACCTCCACAATAGAGGCAGAGGTTTGAGGTGAAGCGGCGCTGGCGCTCTGCAGGAGTGAGAGAGGCTCGCCCAATCTCCATAGGCTCAGACTGATCAAGCTGACTTGGGTGAGTGGCAGTAGCTGACAGGAGCCCAGTCGGATCTCTCCGAATGCCGGTAGTTGGTGGACCTTGGCGCCCCCTCTCACGACGACGGGTCTGTATCCTTCTGTCGATCCGGACAGTCAGTGCGATGGCTTCATCAAGAGTGGAAGGCAGTTCATGGGAGACCAACTCGTCCTTGATATAGTCAGCCAAGCTATGGAAGAACGCGTCCACCAACGATGGTGTGTTCCAAGAACTTCGTCTTGCCAGGGTTCGGAAGTCGATGGAATGGTCTGCGACTGTACGTCTGCCTTGTCGAATACTGAACAGTTCACGAGACGCCTCTGCGGTTGGTGAATCCAGGTCAAACACCTTCAGCATCTCCTCAGCAAACAGGTCGAAGGTTGCACATGCGGGGGTTTGACGTTCGAACTCTGCTGTTCCCCAGAGTCGAGCTCGGCCCGTCAGGTGAGTGATGGCATACCCGACCCTAGCCCCCTCCGTGGCGAAGGTCCTTGGCTGCAAGGAGAACTGAAGTCGGCAGCTAGTCAGGAATGGCCGGACCTGGGTAGAATCGCCGTTGAACCGCTCGGGGTTTCCAATCTTGGGTTCCGGGGCAGCGGCTGAAATGACCGGGGCAGGTAACTCGGAGGCAGGGCTGGTGGGCAGACTGGCTGGGGTAAGGTTGGTGAGGAGTTGGATGATCCTGGCGAGTTGTTGTTGCTGCTGCTGGGACTGCTGCTGGTGCTGCTGGAACTGCTGATGCTGTTGGTGGCCGACCTGAAGCAGAGAGGTGATGTCGCCGCTCATGCGACCTAGCTCTCTCTCAGTGTGTTCCAGGCGTAGCATGGCGGTGGGTTGCTCAGGTTCTTCGGTTTCCATGTCGGGGGAAGTGTGCGCTGAGTCCATGATGGTCAGATCGTACTGTCACGGTTCAGACAGACGACAAGAGGACCACAATTGCGTCACACCAGAAAGTTTATTAAAACTTAAGGGAAAAGGGAAGTAGGGAGTGAGTGAAGGCTCCAGGGGTTATCCCGTCCAATGTGCTGGGTCTGTGCCCCCCAGTGGCAGCGATGCGTCCGATGACGCCGGTGGTTGGTGGTCCAGAAGTCCTGGGGGAGGAAACACAGACACAACGGGGCGGATGAAACAAGGCAGAAGTACAGTTCAAGGGAAATCCAAATACGTTGTAGCAAGGCAGAAGGCTGGTCAGAGTTACCGGGGTCGAAGAGTAGTCAGGAGTCGTAATGGCAGAGAGCAGGTCTGGTTTTCCTGGGGCAGAAGAGTATCCAAGAATCAGGCAGGTCCGGGGTCACAAAACAAGGGTGAGCCAGAAGCGCGAGCACACAGGTTCCGGGGTGTGAGCTTTGCAGACGATCTGACAAAGGAGAGCTGAAAGACGGGACTTTAAATACTGGGAGAGGTTAGTGGGTAATGCAGCGCAGCTGGCAGAGTAATTAGAGCCGAGCAGAGCAGGAACAGGTGGAGCTCGTTAGGCTGAGTAGAGAGAGAGAGATGAGCAGAGTGGAAGATAGTGGAAACACATTAAGGTGGTAACCCGGTGGAGTGAGAGGGCTCATGACAGGCTAGGGCTGATTTCAAGGTTGTACTGCTAATCTACAAAGCATTACATGGACTTGCTCCTACCTATCTCTTCAATTTGGTCCTGCCGTACATACCTACAGTGAGGGAAAAAAGTATTTGATCCCCTGCTGATTTTGTACGTTTGCCCACTGACAAAGAAATGATCAGTCTATAATTTTAATGGTAGGTTTATTTGAACAGTGAGAGACAGAATAACAACAAAAAAATCCAGAAAAACGCATATAAAAAATGTTATAAATTGATTTGCATTTTAATGAGGGAAATAAGTATTTGACCCCCTCTCAATCAGAAAGATTTCTGGTTCCCACATGTCTTTTATACAGGTACCGAGCTGAGATTAGGAGCACACTCTTAAAGGGAGTGTTCCTAATCTCAGTTTGTTACCTGTATAAAAGACACCTGTCCACAGAAGCAATCAATCAATCAGATTCCAAACTCTCCACCATGGCCAAGACCAAAGAGCTCTCCAAGGATGTCAGGGACAAGATTGTAGACCTACACAAGGCTGGAATGGGCTACAAGACCATCGCCAAGCAGCTTGGTGAGAAGGTGACAACAGTTGGTGCGATTATTCGCAAATGGAAGAAACACAAAATAACTGTCAAGCTCCCTCGGCAAGGGGCTCCATGCAAGATCTCACCTCGTGGAGTTGCAATTATCATGAGAATGGTGAGGAATCAGCCCAGAACTACACGGGAGGATCTTGTCAATGATCTCAAGGCAGCTGGGACCATAGTCACCAAGAAAACAATTGGTAACACACTACGCCGTGTAGGACTGAAATCCTGCAGGGTCCCCCTGCTCAAGAAAGCACATATACAGGGCCGTCTGAAGTTTGCCAATGAACATCTGAATGATTCAGAGGAGAACTGGGTGAAAGTGTTATGGTCAGATGAGACCAAAATGGAGCTCTTTGGCATTAACTCAACTCGCCATGTTTGGAGGAGGAGGAATGCTGCCTATGACCCCAAGAACACCATCCCCACCGTCAAACATGGAGGTGGAAACATTATGCTTTGGGGGGGTTTTTCTGCTAAGGTGACAGGACAACTTCACAGCATCAAAGGGACAATGGACGGGGCTATGTACCATCAAATCTTGGGTGAGAACCTCCTTCCCTCAGCCAGGGCATTGAAAATGGGTCGTGGATGGGTATTCCAGCATGACAATGACAAAAAGCACACGGCCAAGGCATCAAAGGAGTGGCTCAAGAAGAAGCACATTAAGGTCCTGGAGTGGCCTAGCCAGTCTCCAGACCTTAATCCCATAGAACATCTGTGGAGGGAGCTGAAGTTTCGAGTTGCCAAACGTCAGCCTCGAAACCTTAATGACTTGGAGAAGATCTGCAAAGAGGAGTGGGACAAAATCCCTCCTGAGATGTGTGCAAACCTGGTGGCCAACTACAAGAAACGTCTGACCTCTGTGATTGCCAACAAGTGTTTTGCCACCAAGTACTAAGTCATGTTTTGCAGAGGGGTCAAATACTTATTTCCCTTACTAAAATGCAAATCAATTTATAATATTTTTAACATGCGTTTTTCTGGATTTTGTTGTTGTTATTCTGTCTCTCACTGTTCAAATAAACATACCATTAAAATTATAGACTGATCATTTCTTTGTCAGTGGGCAAACGTACAAAATCAGCAGGGGATCAAATACTTTTTTCCCTCACTGTATATGTACGCTACGGTCACAAGACGCAGGCCTCCTTATTGTCCCTAGAATTTCTAAGAGCTCAATTTTTATGGAATGGTCTGCCTATCCATGTGAGAGATGCAGACTCGTTCTTGACCTTTAAGTCTTTACTGAAGACTCATCTCTTCAGTAGGTCCTATGATTGAGTGTAGTCTGGCCCAGGGGTGCGAAGGTGAACAGCAAGGCACTGGAATGACTAACCACCCTTGCTGTATCTGTCTGGCTGGCTCCCCTGTCTCCACTGGGATTCTCTGCCTCTGACCCTATTACGGGGGCTGGGACACTGGCTTACTAGTGCTCTTCCATGCCGTCCCTAGGAGGGGTGTGTCACGTCGTGCCAGGCTTTTTTGCGCTACAGTATACTTGACTTGAGTGGGTTGAGTCACTGACTTGATCTTCCTGTCCGGTCTTGAACTCCCTCGGGCTCGTGTGGTGGAGGAACTCTTCGTGGGCTATACTCAGCCTTGTCTCAGGGTAGTAAGTTGGTGGTCTGTTGATATCCCTCTAGTGATGTTTGGGCTGTGCTTCGGCAAAGTGGGTGGGGTTATATCCTGCCTGGTTGGCCCTGTCTGAGGGTATTGTTGGATGGGGCCACAGCGTCCCCCGACCCCGCCTGTCTCAGCCACCAGTATCTATGCTGCAATAGTCTAAGTGCCGGGGGGCTAGGGTCAGTCTGTCCTATCTGGTGAAATTCTCTTGTCTTATCTGGTGTCCTGTGTGAATTTAAGTATGCTCCCTCTAATTCTCTCTCTCTCCCTCCCCTCCTGGATGACCTGAGCCCTAGGACCATGCCTCAGGACTACCTGGCCTGATGACTCCTGGCTGTCCCTAGTCCACCTGGTCATGCTGCTGCTCCAGTTTCAACTGTTCTGCCTGCGGCTATGGAACCCTGACCTGTTCACCAGACGTGCTACCTTGTCCCGGACCTGCATTCTTCAACTCTCCCTCTCTTGCTCTCTCTCTCTCTCCCTCTCTACCGCACCTGCTGTCTCGAACTCTGAATGCTTGGTTATGAAAAGCCAACTGACATTTACTCCTGAGGTGCTGACCTGTTGCACCCTCTACAACCACTGTGATTGTTATTTGTCCCTGCTGGTCACCTATGAACGTTTGAACATCTTGAAGAATGATCTGGCCTTAATGGCCATGTACTCTTATAATCTGCACCCGGCACAGCCTGAAGAGGACTGGTCACCCCTCAGAGCCTGGTTCCTCTCTAGGTTTCTTCCTAGGTTCCTGCCTTTCTAGGGAGTTTTTCCTAGCCACGTGCTTCTACATCTTCATTGCTTGCTGTTTGGAGTTTTAGGCTGGGTTTCTGTATAAGCACTTTGTGACACCTGCTGATGTAAAAATGGCTTTAGAAATACATTTGATTGATTGATTAATTGATTGATGAGTGAGAGAGTTACAGACAAACAAATATCATATCCCCAAGACATGCTAACTTCTCACCATTACAATAACAGGAGAGATTAGCATTTAGGGGGTGGGGGGGTATGATATTTGTGTGTCTAACTTTCTCACTCATCATTATTCACGATTCATTTAGGATTATCCATTAATGTAGAAGTGCTTAGAAACATATTCTATTCTTATTTACAATAAAAGTGACTCCAAAATGACACAATACATTATTTACCATTCATTTCTATTGGACACAAAATATTCTGAAACACAACCAAAACAAAAAGCAAATGCACAAATTTGTAGTCACGAGCTCTAATGGTTCATCCAATATGGATGAAAATACTCCAAATTAAAGCTGACATTTTGCACTTTAACCTCATAGTTATTTGATTTCAAATCCAAACTTTTGGAGTATAGAACCAAAAGAATAAAAAATGATTCACTGTCCTAATAATTACAGAGGGCACCCTATGTGGTCTGCATCTTGATTTATGGCTGTGCACCACTGTGAGTAGAGCACTCTACTTTTCAAGCGTTGTATGAGTTTCTCAATTCTCAAACAGTCATATCTGGCAACATTAACTGTACAACCCTCTAACTCCAAATCCTACTGATGCTGTGTATTGTGTAAATTTAACTAAACTAAACTGTTCCTACCTGGTAGGACCACACCTTTTATTCAATCTGTCAGAGGGGCATCAGGGCTGTATTGTGTAGTTAAAGACTGTTTCTCTCACACATTCTGTAACTCTCACACTCTACCCACTCTGGTACTATAGAGTTTAAAGCTACTAAGACTCACTGCCAGCATTGGTTCCACAGCCGTGGCTCTGTTCCATTGTGTTATGTGTGTCAGGTCAGGACTGGTTTCTGCTTCGTCTGCATATGCCCCACAGCTATTGGCTTGCCTGGCCACACCCTACCTGACCCAGAAAGGACCCGACTATAAGCCCATAGAGGCACCTTTGTTCTGCAACTGTATGTAGGTCAAATAGAATACATGTTTTTAAAGAGTAACAGTGTTTGCTCTGAGTCTAAGTTAAAGTTCAGCTGTAATGGTTCCCACTCTATGTACTGTATGTAGGTTTTCTTTCAATTCATTCAAGTACTGTCAAAGGTATTACTACCAATTACTGTATTCAGGGTTATGTTATAGCTTTTATAGCAATGAGTCACATTCGTTCAATGAGTCACATTCAGAAGTATTAAATGGGCAGTTGATTACACACAACGGTACTAATTACAGTTAGTATTATTATTAGTATGTCAATCATTTTAATTATGGTGTTGGTTACAATACCTCATAATTTTGCACATGGTATCACACAAATGCAGTTGATGTAAGCTAAATAAATCTGAATGCAATGGAATGATGCATCACATGCTGTGGTGTGCAAACAGAACTACATAGCACTGTGAATGTGAATAGAAATCTAAATTCAAATCATAAAGAAGGGAGTTAGAGCTCTATTCAATCTGTATTGCGGAAGTTCAGCGTTACAGCGTGATTTAAATTTAAAGGCAATGTTCCGGCTTTAGAAGAGATTGCATTCACGGTAAACGCTGCATATGTCAGCACAATCGGAAATTACCTTTACATTTCTATTGCTCAATCTGTAACGCTTCAGCAGTAAAGAGAGAATAGAACCATTAGTCTTTCAGATTAACATACAATAAAGCTTAGCATAAGGGTTTCGGATCAACTTTCTACAGAGTACAAAATATAGACTAAAACAAATCTAGAACTCACAGATCTTCCCACTAATATTGTTTGCTTTGGTGCCACATTAGGTAATAAATCGTATAATTTATTAGAATGTACCACTGCTGGAACATCGACAGGACTTTTTATATGGTTGAACATTGACTTCCATATGTCTTTCTGTTTGTATAATGACACTTGAGGTGTGATGTCTTTTATGATAAAGACAGTCAAGATAAAGACAGCCATGATAAAGACAGTCATGTTGAGTGTAAAAGGGACCATTTGAAACAGGTTCTATATGCTAGATTTTGAGTTATTTGGCTACTTTAATTGTGAAAGATATAAACCATAGAATGCCTTAGAAAACAAAATATATATGGGCTACATGATGCGACTATAGGCTATTGATGATTTGAGAAAGTCACAAAAAAAGCTTGCGCTCTGTTCCTTGTCTCAGGCTGCATACGCTGTTCTCTCATCAAGTGATCATATTTTCACCCATCAGACTATTCTCAATGTAATCTTGTCTTTACTAATATGTAACATTTGTTTCGATTTAGAATGACCCATTATCAAATGGGCAGGAACAGGGGCAAGAGGAAAAATACATGTCATCCATTTGCACTCAAATAGAGAATGGAGGCTACTTTCCCACCAGTTCCTTTCACTCATGTTTGGTAGGCTAGACCAGTTATTTCGCCATGCAACAGGTGATATTCCGCCCAAACTCTGTATGCCATAGGCTCTCCAACCCTGTTGCTTAATTTGGGAAACCAAGTGAAATCTGTTCCGGAACAACGAAAGTAACATGTTTTCACAGTGAAACATATTTAATTAAACTGTTGACAGCCCTTCACTCTGCGCGCTGGAGAAAGGAATGAAGGAGAGCTGGAAACGCATGGTGGTGAGATATTCTGTAGCTAAAAGGTAATGTGTCAGCCTATTAATTAAATGATCCAGTACTAGGCTATTCAAAATCAAATACAAATTCTCTATAATTGTAGGCTAACTCTGAATTTGTTTAATTTAGGCTAGACCAATTATGTACCAAATATATCTTAAATCAGTATTTTTTAAAATGTTTTTCTGCCTTGTGTAATGTTTTATGCTATGTATTGTATAATGGCACAATCAATATTTTAATTCAGGGATTTTTTTCCAGCTTCGGCTCATATATAGGCCTATGCATTAACTCTAATATGCATATGGTTGTATTGAATTAATCATCACCTTGGAAAGCACTGTCCATTTTGTTGTGTTAAGCTTTGAAACAACGTCCACAACGACCATGTTTGCCACTCAGTTTCAACCTGTTGTTGAACTTCTTTCTTCAAATTGATCAATCACAGTGAGGTGAGTTTTAAAAGCATATACTGTTTTGATTATAAGTGTTTGATGTGATTTTCAATTGCATTTGCATTGATGTCAGAATGGTTAGAGGGACAATAGAGCTCTGAGTAACAGGCCATTAGCGACCTGATGATCATTAGCAAGTTGGGTACCACTAACACATGTCCAGAGTGCATAAGAGGAGATTACCGTGACTCAGCAGTCACAAAGATTTTTACTGCTGTGATGACTCATGCGGTAATACGGTCACCGCAACAGCCCTAGGTGTATGCACGTCACATAAAAAAAACAATTTTTATGCAAGTTAACATCTTACTTGTGTTCCGATCATCAGTCAGTCCGTCAGTCAGTCACAAGGACACACCCTGCTCTTCAGTGCGCCCGCATGAGGTTGAACACTTGAACAGCAAATTCACACCCAGATCTACTGTTGTTTCTACTTGCAGAGATACAATAGAAAGTTAAGTGGGGAGGAATTGTACCTTAAATTAATGAAATCAAGTCTGTATAAAGATACAAATGTTCACTTAAAAGCTTAAGGGGAGGATCTGAATATACTGTATTTTGGTTTTCAACTGGGCATGTTTAATATTCTCCTGTAACTCAAACTAGTATTGAGCCAAAGTTGTCATCCTAGAAATACAATGAGAACACACCAGTGGAGACTCCTCAGAGGAGGAAGGGGAGGACCATCCTACTCAGTGAATTTCATAAAAATAAAGATAGTGAAACATTAAAATAGTTATCCTTTTTAGATAAAACTATACGAAATATGTTTACATCACCAAATAACTGATCAAAACACACTGTTTTGCGATGAAGGTCTACAGTAGCATCAACAGCACTCTCTTGGGGTAGCACCATGGTGTAGCCGGAGGACAGCTTTTTCCGCCCTCCTCTGGGTACTTCAATACAGAACCAAGGATGCTCATGGTTCTCACCCCCATCCGTAGACTTACACAGTAATTATGACTACTTCTGGAGGACTTCCACCAACCTATAACTGACATGTTGTCCACCCAATCAAAGGATCAGATAATAAATCTAGTACTGAAAGCATAAGCTACAGATAGCAAGAACTGCAGTGCATAAAGTGTGGTGAGTAGTTGACTCAGAGAGAGAAAGATAATAGTTGAACAGTTTTGAACAAATTAATTTCTTCAAAAATTAAGGTAAAGCATTAGGAGAGAGAGAAAGAGATATTTAGTTAATGCAGCTAGCTAGTTTAGCCGACTCAAACACCCAGCTCAAACAGAGAGGAATGCTATTTATGTTAGCCAGCTGGCTAAGGCTATCCAACACTGGAACTCTTCCAAGTCAAGGAAAGCTTTCGGTTTTATTAATTTATTGCCACTGGGGCCAGCCGGTGTAACTGCTAAAGTGCTTACTGAACACTGGAACTCTTCCAAGGCAAGGTAAGCTTTCAGTTTTATAAATGTATTGCCACAGTGTAACTGCTAAACTGCTTGCTGAACACTGTACTGTGTGATTGTAGCGGGTTAACTAACACGTTAGTTCTAGTAGCTATGTTGACTATGACGTTAGTTAATATTGTGACATTGACAACGATGTAGGCTGTGTGTAGAGGTTAGCGACATTGCGTGGGAAGGAGGGGTCCTGTGGGTGCTACAGCACCCCCTGATAAATCACAATAAAAAAAGTATTAAAATACACTACTAGTCAAGTTTGGACACACCTACTCATTCAAGGGTTTTTCTTTATTTTTAATTTTTTTTACATTGTAGAATAATAGTGAAGACATCAAAACTATGAAATAACACGTGGAATCATGTAGTAACCAAAAAAGTGTTAAACAAATCAAAATATATTTGAGATGTGAGATTCTTCAAATAGCCACCCTTTGCCTTGATGACAGCTTTGCACACTCTTGGCATTCTCTCAACCAGCTTCATGAGGTAGTCACCTGGAATGCATTTCAATTAACAGGTGTGCCTTCTTAAAAGTTAATTTGTGGAATTTCTTTCCTTCTTAATACGCTTGAGCGAATAAGTTGTGTTGTGACAAGATAGCGGGGGTATACAGAGGATAGCCCTATTTGGTAAAAGACCAAGTCCATATTATGGCAATACAGCTCAAATAAGCAAACAGAAACAACAGTCCATCATTACTTTAAGACATGAAGGTCAGTCAAAACTGAACATTTCAAGAACTTTGAAAGTTTCTTCAATTGCAGTCGCAAAAACCCTCAAGCGCTATGATGAAACTGGCTCTCATGAGGACCGCCACAGGAATGGAAGACCCAGAGTTACTTCTGCTGCAGAGGATAAGTTCATTAGAGTTACCAGCCTCAGAAATTGCAGCCCAAATAAATGTTTCACAGAGTTCAAGTAACAGACACATTTCAACATCAACTGTTCAGAGGAGACTGTGTAAATCAGGCCTTCATGGTCGAATTGCTGCAAAGAAACCACTACTAAAAGGACACCAATAAGAAGAAGAGACTTGCTTGGGCCAAGAAACACGAGCAATGGACATGAGACCGGTGGAAATTTGTCCTTTGGTCTGGAGTCCAAATTGGAGATTTTTGGTTCCAACCACCGTGGCTTTGTGAGACGCAGTGTGGGTGAACGGATTATCTCCGTATGTGTATTTCCCACCATAAAGCATGGAGGAGGAAGTGTTATGGTGTGGGGGTGCTTTGCTGGTGACACTGTCTGTGATTTATTTAGAATTCAAGGCACACTTAACCAGCATGCCTACCACAGCATTCTGCAGTGATATGCCTTCCCATCTGGTTTGGGCTTAGTGGGACTATCATTTGTTTTTCAACATGACAATGACAAAACACACCTCCAGGCTGTGTAAGGGCTATTTGACCAAGAAGGAGAGTGATGGAGTGCTGCATCAGATGAACTGGCCTCCACAGTCCCCCGACCTCAAACAAATTGAGATGGTTTGGGATGAGTCGGACCGCAGAGTGAAGGAAAAGCAGCCAACATGTGCTCAGCATATGTGGGAACTCCTTCAAGACTGTTGGAAAAGCATTCCAGGTGAAGCTGGTTGAGAGAATGCCAAGATTGTGCAAAGCTGTCATCGAGGCAAAAGGTGGCTATTTGAAGAATCTCAAATATAAAATGTATTTTCATTTGTTTAACACTTTTTTGGTTACTACATGATTCCATATGTGTTATTTCATAGTTTTGATATCTTCACTATTATTCTACAGTCGTGGTCAAAAGTTTTCAGAATGACACAAATATTAATTTTCACAAAGTCTGCTGCCTCAGTTTTTATGATGGCAATTTGCATATACTCCAGAATGTTAAGAAGAGTGATCAGATGAATTGCAATTAATTGCAAAGTCCCTGTTTGCCATGAAAATGAACTTGATCCCAAAAAGACATTTCCACTGCATTTCAGCCCTGCCACAAAAGGACCAGCTGACATCATGTCAGTGATTCTCTCGTTAACACAGGTGAGAGTGTTGACGAGGACAAGGCTGGAGATCACTCTGTCATGCTGATTGAGTTAGAATAGCAGACTGGAAGCTTTAAAAGGAGGGTGGTGCTTGAAATCATTGTTCTTCCTCTGTTAACCATGGTTACCTGCAAGGAAACATGTGCCGTCATTATTGCTTTGCACAAAAAGGGCTTCACAGGCAAGGATATTGCTGCTAGTAAGATTGCACCTAAATCAACCATTTATCGGAGAGGAGAGAGGATAGGTTCAATTGTTGTGAAGAAGGCTTCAGGGCGCCCAAGAAAGTCCAGCAAGCGCCAGGACCGTCTCCTAAAGTTGATTCAGCTGCGGGATCGGGGCACCACCAGTGCAGAGCTTGCTCAGGAATGGCAGCAGGCAGGTGTAAGTGCATCTGCATGCACAGTGAGGCAAAGACTTTTAGAGGATGTCCTGGTGTCAAGAAGGGCAGCGAGGAAGCCCCTTCTCTCCAGGAAAAACATCAGGGACAGACTGATATTCTGCAAAAGGTACAGGGATTGGACTGCTGAGGACTGGGGTAAAGTCATTTTCTCTGATGAATCCCCTTTCCGATTGTTTGGGGCATCCAGAAAAAAGCTTGTCCGGAGAAGACAAGGTGAGCGCTACCATCAGTCCTGTGTCATGCCAACAGTAAAGCATCCTGAGACCATTCATGTGTGGGGTTGCTTCTCAGCCAAGGGAGTGGGCTCACTCACAACTTTGCCTAAGATCACAGCCATGAATAAAGAATGCAACTTCTCCCAACCATCCAAGAACAGTTTGATAATGAACAATGCCTTTTCTAGCATGATGGAGCACCTTGCCATAAGGCAAAAGTGATAACTAAGTGGCTCGGGGAACAAAACATTAACATTTTGGGTCCATGGCCAGGAAACTCCCCAGACCTTAATCCCATTGAGAACTTGTGGTCAATCCTCAAGAGGCGGGTGGACAAACAAAAACCCACAAATTCTGACAAACTCCAAGCATTGATTATGCAAGAATGGGCTGCCATCAGTCAGGATGTGGCCCAGAAGTTAATTGACAGCATGCCAGGGCGGATTGCAGAGGTCTTGAAAAAGAAGGGTCAACACTGCAAATATTGACTCTTTGCATAAACTTAATGTAATTGTCAATAAAAGCCTTTGACACTTATGGAATGCTTGTAATTATACTTCAGTACCAAAAATATCTAAAAACACTGAAGCAGCAAACTTTGTGAAGACCAATACTTGTGTCATTCTCAAAACTTTTGACCACGACTGAAGTACTGAAAATAGTAAAAATAAAGAAAAACCCTGGAATGAGTAGGTTTGTCCAAACTTTTGACTGGTACTGTATATATTTTTTTATATATATAATTAGGAATTGTTATTCTTTTTTACCACCAAATTAGTGCACTAGGCCTTTAACACTCCTGTAGGAGCGGCACAAAATACTCGTCAGTATAGCGGGGAGAAATGCGAGCTGTTGTGTTGTGCACTGAAGTCCACCAGCAAAGGGAAAAGGTGAGAGGAGGAGAGCGCGTAGATACGAGAAGGAATTTTACAAGAAGC
Organism: Coregonus clupeaformis; assembly: GCF_020615455.1. NCBI lineage: Eukaryota > Metazoa > Chordata > Actinopteri > Salmoniformes > Salmonidae > Coregonus > Coregonus clupeaformis. Next base: position 6,545,840 of record NC_059229.1, read on the forward strand.
AAAGTGATGATGTTATTTGTATGTGGCTGCTATTAAAGTAAACTGTTTGTGCGGGTGATCAGGGGTGTATTCATTCCGTCGATTCTGTATAAAAACAGTTCTTAAACGGAAGCAAACGTAACGAAATGGGGATAAACCTTCCTGAATTTGTCCAATAGAAACTCTCGTTTGCAACTTTGGACTGATGATTACACCCTAGATTAGCTAGGGAAAATTGTAGTATCATGTAGTAGCCTAAACCTATCGATGTTACATTGAGCTTGGTGAATGGAAGATGAATGACAGTCATCCAATATACTGTAATAGAAATAAAGCCATGCTCATTTAAAAAAATGTGGCCTCCCTAATTTTAAATGGCACTGACTGCCACTGGAACAATTAAATAAGGTCTGTTTTTGTTATGGTCTAAGCACTTTGTTGTGGTATAATAGCAACCTGTTCATATTTGACGAGGCGAAGCATCTCCTTTTGGCCTAAGATGACCTCTTTTTGCAGGTCTATTTGACTATCCAACATATTGTTTGGATAGAAGGAGCCTCACGTCCCTACTCGATACAGCCCAACACTTCTGGGGCTGCTTACCAGTATAATGATGACTCACCCATGAACTATAGAATCAATAGAGGCAAGTCTTTGCACAGCAAAGTACATCTAATTCCTCAGTGAATTCTTAACACAGACCATTTCACTCACATTGGCTGATACAATAGACCTACCCTGTTATACAGTGGGGAAAAAAGTATTTAGTCAGCCACCAATTGTGCAAGTTCTCCCACTTAAAAAGATGAGAGAGGCATGTAATTTTCATCATAGGTACACGTCAACTATGACAGACAAAATGAGAATGAGAAATCCAGAAAATCACATTGTAGGATATTTAATGAATTTATTTGCAAATTATGGTGGAAAATAAGTATTTGGTCAATAACAAAAGTTTCTCAATACTTTGTTATATACCCTTTGTTGGCAATGACACAGGTCAAAGGTTTTCTGTAAGTCTTCACAAGGTTTTCACACACTGTTGCTGGTATTTTGGCCGATTCCTCCATGCAGATCTCCTCTAGAGCAGTGATGTTTTGGGGCTGTTGTTGGGCAACACGGACTTTCAATTCCCTCCAAAGATTTTCTATGGGGTTGAGATCTGGAGACTGGCTAGGCCACTCCAGGACCTTGAAATGCTTCTTACGAAGCCACTCCTTCGTTGCCCGGGCGGTGTGTTTGGGATCATTGTCATGCTGAAAGACCCAGCCACGTTTCATCTTCAATGCCCTTGCTGATGGAAGGAGGTTTTCACTCAAAATATCACGATACATGGCCCCATTCATTCTTTCCTTTACACGGATCAGTTGTCCTGGTCCCTTTGCAGAAAAAACAGCCCCAAAGCATGATGCTTCCACCCCCATGCTTCACAGTAGGTATGGTGTTCTTTGGATGCAACTCAGCATTCTTTGTCCTCCAAACACGACAAGTTGAGTTTTTACCAAAAAGTTCTATTTTGGTTTCATCTGACCATATGACATTCTCCCAATCCTCTTCTGGATCATCCAAATGCACTTTAGCAAACTTCAGACGGGCCTGGACATGTACTGGCTTAAGCAGGGGGACACGTCTGGCACTGCAGGATTTGAGTCCCTGGCGGCATAGTGTGTTACTGATGGTAGGCTTTGTTACTTTGGTCCCAGCTCTCTGCAGGTCATTCACTAGGTTCCCCCGTGTGGTTCTGGGATTTTTGCTCACCGTTCTTGTGATCATTTTGACCCCATGGGGTGAGATCTTGCGTGGAGCCCCAGATCGAGGGAGATTATCAGTGGTCTTGTATGTCTTCCATTTCCTAATAATTGCTCCCACAGTTGATTTCTTCAAACCAAGCTGCTTACCTATTGCAGATTCAGTCTTCCCAGCCTGGTGCAGGTCTACAATTTTGTTTCTGGTGTCCTTTGACAGCTCTTTGGTCTTGGCCATAGTGGAGTTTGGAGTGTGACTGTTTGAGGTTGTGGACAGGTGTCTTTTATACTGATAACCAAGCAGTCAGGAAAGCAAAGGCTAACTTTTTCAAACAGAAATTTGCATCCTGTAGCACTAACTCCAAAAAGTTTTGGGACACTGTAAAGTCCATGGAGAATAAGAGCACTTCCTCCCAGCTGCCCACTGCACTGAGGCTAGGAAACACTATCACCACCGATAAATCTACAATAATCGAGAATTTCAACAAGCATTTTGCTACAGCTGGCCATGCTTTCCATCTGGCTACCACTAACCCGGCCACCAACTCTGCACCCTCTGCTGCAACTTGCCCATGCCCCCCCCGCTTCTCCTTCACACAAATTCAGACAGCTGATGTTTTGAAAGCGCTGCAAAATCTGGACCCCCTACAAATCAGCTGGGCTAGACAATCTGGACCCTTTCTTTCTAAAACTAGCCGCAAATTGTCGCTACCCCTATTACTAGTCTGTTCAACCTCTCTTTCATAACGTCTGAGATCCCCAGAGATTGGAAAGCTGCCGCGGTCATCCCCCTCTTCAAAGGGGGTGACACTCTAGATCCAAATTGCTACAGACCTATATCCATCCTGCCCTGCCTTTGAAAGTATTCGAAAGCCAAGTTAACAAACAGATAATCGACCATTTCGAATACCACCGTACCTTCTCCGCTATGCAATCCGGTTTCCGAGCTGGTCACGGGTGCACTTCAGCCACGCTCAAGGTCCTAAACGATATTATAACCGCGATTGATAATAGACAGTACTGTGCAGCCGTCTTCATCGACCTGGCCAAGGCTTTCGACTCTGTCAACCACCGCATTCTTATTGGCAGACTAAATAGCCTTGGTTTCTCAAATGACTGCCTCGCCTGGTTCACCAACTACTTCTCAGATAGAGTTCAGTGTGTCAAATCGGAGGGCCTGTTGTCTGGACCTATGGCAGTCTCTATGGGGGGTGCCACAGGGTTCAATTCTTGGGCCGACACTTTTCTCCGTGTATATCAATGATGTCGCTCTTGCTGCTGGTGACTCTCAGATCCACCTCTACGCAGACGACACCATTTTGTATACATCTGGCCCTTCATTGGACACTGTGTTAACAAACCTCCAAACGAGCTTCAATGCCATACAACAATCCTTCAGTAGCCTCCAACTGCTCTTAAACACTAGTAAAACTAAATGCATGCTTTTCAATCGAACGCTGCTGGCACCCGCCCACCCGACTAGAATCACCACTCTCGACGGGTCTGACCTAGAGTATGTGGACAACTACAAATACCTAGGTGTCTGGTTAGACTGTAAACTCAACTTCCAGACTCACATAAAGAATCTCCAATCCAAAGTTAAATCTAGAATCGGCTTCCTATTTCGCAACAAAGCCTCCTTCACTCATGCTGCCAAACATGCCCTCGTAAAACTGACTATCCTACCGATCCTTGACTTCGGCGATGTCATTTACAAAATAGCCTCCAACACTCTACTCAGCAAATTGGATGTAGTCTATCACAGTGCCATCCGTTTTGTCTCCAAAGCCCCATACACTACCCACCACTGTGACCTGTACGCTCTTGTTGGCTGGTCCTCACTACATGTTCGTCGTCAAACCCACTGGCTCCAGGCCATCTATAAATCACTGCTAGGCAAATCCCCGCCTTATCTTAGCTCATTGGTCACCATAGCAGCACCCACCCGTAGTCTGTGCTCCAGCAGGTATATCTCACTGGTCATTCCCAAAGCCAACACCTCCTTTGGCCGCCATTCCTTCCAGTTCTCTGCTGCCAATGACTGGAACGAATTGCAAAAATCTCTGAAGCTGGAGACTCTTATCTCCCTCAATAACTTTAAGCATCAGTTGTCAGAGCACCTTACCGATCACTGCACCTGTACACAGCCCATCTGAAATTAGCCCACCCAACTACCTCATCCCTATATTGTTATTTATTTTGCTCTTTTGCACCCCAGTATCTCTATTTGCACATAATCTCTTGCACATCTAGCACTCCAGTGTTAATACTATTGTAATTATTCTGCACTATAGCCTATTTACTGCCTTACCTCCATAACTTGCTACATTTGCACACACTGTATATATATTTTCTGTTGTATTTCTGACTTTATGTTTTTTACCCCATATGTAACTCTGTGTTGTTTTTTTATTGCACTACTATGCTTTATCTTGGCCAGGTCGCAGTTGTAAATGAGAACCTGTTCTCAACTGGCTTACCTGGTTAAATAAAGGTGAAATAAAAAAAATAAAAAAATAAAAATTACAAAAAAAAATTACAAAAAATAACAAGTTCAAACAGGTGCCATTAATACAGGTAACGAGTGGAGGACAGAGGAGCCTCTTAAAGAAGAAGTTACAGGTCAGTGAGAGCCAGAAATCTTGCTTGTTTGTAGGTGACCAAATACTTATTTTCCACCATAATTTGCAAATAAATTCATTAAAAATCCTACAATGTGATTTTCTGGGAAAAAAAATCTCAATTTGTCTGTCATAGTTGACGTGTACCTATGATGAAAATTACAGGCCTCTCTCATCTTTTTAAGTGGGAGAACTTGCACAATTGGTGGCTGACTAAATACTTTTTTTCCCCACTGTATAATCTCATGGGAGTTTAACTTACTCAAACATGTTCTGAGAGCAGAAAGGATTATGATTGGTTCCGTCGGGCAACCAATGAAAATAGAGAGGAGGCGGTAATACCAAACTGAGAGCAGGCTGGGAAGGTAGGAAAACAATGTCTCCACTTCGCTGATCCTCAACACTGGGGTCTCACAAGGGTGCGTGCTCAGCCCCCTCCTGTACTCCCTGTTCACCCATGACTGCGTGGCCTAGCACGCCTCCAACTCAATCATCAAGTTTGCAGACGACACAACAGTAGTAGGCTTGATTACCAACAATGACGAGACCGCCTACAGGGAGGGGGTGAGGGCTCTGGGAGTGTGGTGCCAAGAGAATAACCTCTCACTCAACGTCAACAAAACAAAGGAGATGATTGTGGACTTCAGGAAACAGCAGAGGGTGCACCCCCCTATCCACATCGATGGGACCGCAGTGGAGAAGGTGGAAAGCTTCAAGTTCCTTGGCGTACACATCACCGACAAACTGAAATGGTCCACCCACGCAGACAGTGTGGTGAAGAAGGCGCAACAGAGCCTCTTCAACCTCAGGAGGCTGAAGAAATTCGGCTTGGCACCTAAAACCCTCACAAACTTTTACAGATGCACAATTGAGAGCATCCTGTCGGGCTGTATCACCACCTGGTATGGCAACTGCACCGCCCACAACCGCAGGGCTCTCCAGAGGATGGTGCGGTCTGCCGAACGCATTATCGGGGGCAAACTACCCGCCCTCCAAGACACATAGAGCACCCGATGTCACAGGAAGGCCAAAAAGATAATCAAGGACATCAACCACCCGAGCCACTGCCTGTTCACCCCGCTATCATCCAGAAGGTGAGGTCAGTAAAGGTGCATCAAAGCTGGGCCCGAGAGAATGAAAAATAGCTTCTATCTCAGGGCCATCAGACTGTTAAATAGCCATCACTAGCACATTAGAGGCTGCTGCTGCCTATTGAAATCACTGGCCACTTTAAGAAATGGAACACTAGTCACTTTAATAATGTTTACAGTCACTTAAATAATGTTTACATATCTTGCACTACTCATCTCATTTGTATATACTGCATTCTATTCTATAATATTCTACTGTATCTTAGTCCATGCCGCTCTGTCATTGCTTGTCCATATAAACTCAGCAAAAAAAGAAACGTCCTCTCACTGTCAACTGTGTTTATTTTCAGCAAACTAAACATGTGTAAATATTTGTATGAACATAACAAGATTCAACAACTGAGACATAAACTGAACAAGTTCCACAGACATGTGACTAACAGAAATTGAATAATGTGTCCCTGAACAAAGGGGGGGTCAAAATCAAAAGTAACAGTCAGTATCTGGTGTGGCCACCAGCTGCATTAAGTACTGCAGTGCAGCTCCTGCTCATGGACTGCACCAGATTTGACAGTTCTTGCTGTGAGATTGTACCCCACTCTTCCACCAAGGCACCTGCAAGTTCCCTGACATTTATGGGGGGAATGGCCCTAGCCCTCAACCTCCGATCCAACAGGTCCCAGACTTGCTCAATGGGATTGAGATCCGGGCTCTTCGCTGGCCACGGCAGAATACTGACATTCCTGTCTTGCAGGAAATCACGCACAGAACGAGCAGTATGGCTGGTGGCATTGTCATGCTGGAGGGTCATGTCAGGATGAGCCTGCAGGAAGGGTACCACATGAGGGAGGAGGATGTCTTCCCTGTAACGCACAGCATTGTGATTGCCTGCAATGACAACAAGCTCAGTCCGATGATGCTGTGACACACCGCCCCAGACCATGATGGACCCTCCACCTCCAAATCGATCCCGCTCCAGAGTACAGGCCTCGGTGTAACGCTCATTCGTTCGATGATAAACGCGAATCCGACCATCACTCCTGGTGAGACAAAACCGCAACTCGTCAGTGAAGAGCACTTTTTGCCAGTCCTGTCTGGTCCAGCGACGGTAGGTTTGTGCCCATAGGCGACGTTGTTGCCGGTGATGTCTGGTGAGGACCTGCCTTACAACAGGCCTACAAGCCCTCAGTCCAGCCTCTCTCAGCCTATTGCGGACAGTCTGAGCACTGATGGAGGGCTTGTGCGTTCCTGGTGTAACTCAGGCAGTTGTTGTTGCCATCCTGTACCTGTCCCGCAGGTGTGATATTCGGATGTACCGATCCTGTGCAGGTGTTGTTACACGTGGTCTGCCACTGTGAGGACTATCAGCTGTCCGTCCTGTCTCCCTGTAGCGCTGTCTTAGGCGTCTCACAGTATGGACATTGCAATTTATTGCCCTGGCCACATCTGCAGTCCTCATGCCTCCTTGCAGCATGCCTAAGGCACGTTCACGCAGATGAGCAGGGACCCTGGGCATCTTTCTTTTGGTGTTTTTCAGAGTCAGTAGAAAGGCCTCTTTAGTGTCCTAAGTTTTCATAACTGTGACCTTAATTGCCTACCGTCTGTAAGCTGTTAGTGTCTTAACGACCGTTCCACAGGTGCATGTTCATTAATTGTTTATGGTTCATTGAACCTCCCGAGTGGCGCAGTGGTCACTAGAGATCCTGGTTCAAATCCAGGCTCTTTCGTAGCCGGCCGTGACCGGGAGACCCATGGGGTGGCGCACAATTGGCCCAGGGTAGGGGAGGGAATGGCCGGCAGGGATGTAGCTCAGTTGGGCATGGCGTTTGCAACGCCAGGGTTGTGGGTTCGATTCCCACGGGGGGCCAGTATGAAAAAAATATAATAATGTATGCACTCACTAACTGTAAGTCGCTCTGGATAAGAGCGTCTGCTAAATGACTAAAATGTAAATGTAAAATGTATTGAACAAGCATGGGAAACAGTGTTTAAACCCTTTACAATGAAGATCTGTGAAGTTATTTGGATTTTTACGAATTATCTTTGAAAGACAGGGTCCTGAAAAAGGGATGTTTCTTTTTTTGCTGAGTTTATGTATATTTTCTTAAATTCCATTCCTTACTAGTTTTGTGTGTATTAGGTATATGTTGGGAAATTGTTAGATATTACTCGTTAGATATTACTGCACTGTCGGAGCTAGAAGCACAAGCATTTCGCTACACCCGCTATAACATCTGCTAAACACGTGTATGTGACAAATAACGTTTTGTTTTATTTGATTTGATTTGAAATAGATGTGTCACATGACCGGATTTGAAAACTTTGAGGGAAAAAAGTGAGGGAAGAAAAGGAAGAACATAATGCTGCAGGAGTGAGCAGAATGAAAGCAAAACAAGGTAAGTTGAATATAGCTAGCAACTTCTTTATTTCGCACATTAATGTCCTGTATCCAGCTACTCTAAATAATTGATTGAATACTACATGTAATGCAAGCTAAAGTTAGTTAGCTAAAATGGTATTTTCTAAGTAATGTCAACTAGCCAACAGTTTAGCTAGCTAGCTCAACAGTTTTAGCCTTAGGTTACCAAGCTAGCTTGCTAGTAAACAATTTAAGCCTGCAGCCAGCTAACTAGCCATCTAAATGTTGCTGTTCTTGTAGCAGCACGAATGAATAGGGAGCACTGCTTCTCTTGGAACCGAAATGTGTTCACCACAGTAGATATTGTTGCTCTAAGAGCAGTTTGAGTCAACTGGGTATTCTGTTGCTCTAAGAGTATAACTGTACACCATCTGTACGTTTAACTTTCCTTTATGTTTTCTGAATACTTTTACGTCATTGTTTAGCCGTTAATATAACTTATAAACTCTGTTTTCATCATGCTAGCTAATAAGTACTGTATATATATATATAAACATGGGGGATTGGAAGTGATGCAGACAATTACATTGATGGAAGTTACAATCTATCTGCAATATTAAGCTGATCTAGCCCCCCAAAAAACAATTAAAAAACAATTTTAAAAAAGAAACCCTCGTTCCATGTGTCTCTCCTCAGGCCGGTGGTGGCTGGTCCACTCCAGGAGTCTGAGGTGCGGGAGGTCCCTCTGCACCCTCTGGACATCGAGGGGGCTCCGGTGTACTCCGTCCGTTCCATCCTGGATTCGAGGCGTCGGGTGGGGGGCCTTCAGTACCTCATGGATTGGCAGGGCTCCTCTTTGTAGTCCCTGAGGGATGGGGTACTGTCACGACTTCCTCCGAGGCTGCCTCCTCTCCTTGTTTGGGCAGGCTTCGGCATTCGTCGTCACCGGCCTTCTAGCCACTGCCTCTCCTCATCTCATCATTCCATTTGTTTTGTCTTGTTTATTACACACACCTGGTTCACATCCCCTCATCAGTACCTGTATAAGTGTTCCCTCTGCCCCCTTGTCTTTGTGTGTGATTGTATATTTTGAGATTAGTGAAGCTCGGTGGAGCTCCTTGTATTTTGTATCAAGGGGTTATTTTCCCCGTGTGCCTTCTTGGTTTCAGTGCGCCTGTTTTGCGCTCTGGACTGTTTTGACACTTGCGTAACTCTGTATTCCAGAATAAATCCTGTTATTCTGTGATTTACCCTCCTGCGCCTGACTCCTTCAAATCACCAAATCACAGATATGAAGGTTTGGCTTGGAAAGTTATTTTCACCTCGTTACAGACAGCTGATGTGTTGTGCACTGAAGTCCACATGCGAAGGGAAAAGGTGAGTGGAGGAGAGTGTGTAGATGCGAGATGGAATTATACAATGATCAAAGGGATCATGCTGTCTGTATGTGGCTGCTATGAAAGTGAAAGGTGTTTGCGTGTGAACAGGGGTGCATTCTGTTGAAAAACGTTTCTTAAACAGAAGCAAACGGAACGAAACGGAGATAAACAGTGAAATCATGTTGTGAGAGATCCAACACTCAGTTCTGGTGGGAAACTGATGGTATGGGGTTGAACCCCATTATTTTACTTGGTGAGGTAAATAGATTTGAAACCCTGGTCAATGATTTACAATTTTTTATATGCATGAGATTGAGGTTCAATCTTGAAACAGGCAATGTCATAGTTTACATGAATGAAATACAAAATGCGTTCATATCTATTCCTGTACAGCATGGAGACTTGGCACTGATTGCATAATTGACACAGCAACAGTACTTGAGCTCAGTATTCTCTGTCAATACAGCTCCGATTCGTTGTATTATATCAGCATGCATCCGATAGTTATGGAAGCATATACAGTGAGCTCTAAAAGTATTGGGACAGTGACAAATATTTTGTTGTTTTGGCTCTGTTCTCATAGTCATTGTATCAAAATGATACAATGACTATGAGGTTAAAGTGCAGACTGTCAGCTTTAATTTGAGGGTATTTTCATCCATATCGGGTGAACCATTTAGAAATCTCAGCACTTTTTGTGCATAGTCCTCCCATTTTATGAGACCAAAAGTATTGGGACAATTTCACTTGTGTATTAAAGTAGTCAAACGTTTAGTATTTGGTCCTATATTCCTAGTACGCAATGATTACGTCAAGCTTGTGACTCTACAAACATGTTGGATGCATTTGCTGTTTGTTTTGGTTCTGTTTCAGATTATTTTGTGCCCAATATCAAGAAAAGGGGGGTAAAATATAACAAATAAATAAATAATAATTAATAATTAATGAATGAATGGTAAATAATGTATGGTTTCATTTTGGACTCACCTTTATTGTATATAAGAATAGAATGTGTTTCTAAACATTTCTACATTAATGTGGATGCTACCCTGACTACGGATAGTCCTGAATTAAATGTGAATAATGATGAGTGAGAAAGTTAGACGCAGAAATATCATACCCTCCAAAAAATGCTAACCTCCCCTGTTATGTAATGGTGAGAGGTTAGCATTTCTTGGGGGTAAGATATTTGTGTGTCTAACTTTGTCACTCATCATTATTCGCGATTCATTCAGGACTATCAGTAATGATGGTAACCAAATACTAAACTTTTGACTACTTTAATACACATATAATTGAATTTGTTCCATATGCTGGAGTACAGAGCCAAAACAACAAAAAATGTGTCACTGTCCCAATACTTTTGGAGCTCACTGTAGATGTCAAATCTATTTGAAAAGCAAATTACAGTGACATTTTGGTAATTTAGCAGACACTCTTAGCCAGAGCAACTTGCAGCCGATTGGGATATTGATAATATTGATTTATCATTATCATTATACAAATTAAATTGAATTTTGAAAGATATATGCTTCCATAGATAGTAACAGATAGCAGTGGTAATTTGGAAACGTTTGAATATGGAATAAAACATCTTCATAACCTGGTGTTGACATCATTTCATGATTACATTAATAATATGTACATAAAAAAATGTTTAAAAAAACTAAAACAATACAGCCATTGACCAGACATTAAATAAAGCATACTTCATATTTCCGTAAAGTTAGCTACAGTACACTTGACAGGCAACACCATTACACTGCTCCATCTCAAAGCAGCATAACGAACTATTGAGAGTTCTTCAGTGTCTCTCCGACCCGTGGGTGTGAGCATCACAGACTGTCCTCTTACACTCTCAGAGCCTTTTCATGCAGGGGTAGCGCCTCACTGTGCTTCTTCTGTCAGACACAAAATAACACACAGTCAGACCAATGTCCAGACAGAATCTGATATGGGAGAAACAATCTGAATTTCCATTTGAAGTCCAATTAAGCTGGGAAATCAAATCAAATCATACACATGCTGTATGCTTTCCAGCACTTCCCATCTTTCCCTAATATGCATGCAGCAGACATGGGTTTAATGTGAAAAATAATTTCAAACATACTTGATCTGTGCCTGTTTGAGCTTGCCTGGCTTAATAAACCAAACCAAAAGTCCCAAAACTTCAAACCCCGCTCCAGGCAAAAGTATTTGAAAGGATTTTTCAAGTATTTTAACCCGGGTCTGGTATGCAGTGAACTGTTAGCAGTGTTGGTCCTCTCACCAGTTGGCAGCAGAGTACAGCCAGGTTGACCAAGAATGGAACAGCAGGATAGGGGAAACGGCTCAAGTCCTGACGCAACAAAGCATCCCCAAACCATCACACTATGGTATGAGGTTCTTACTGTGGAATGCAGTGGAATGCAGTGTTTGGTTTTCGCCAGACATAATGGGACCCATCTCGTCCAAGAAGTTGACTCAAATTTGCCAAAAAGCACCTGGAAGCACCTGGATGATCATCAAGACTATTGGAAGAATGTTCTATGGACAGATGAGTCAAAAGTATAACTTTTTGGACGACATGGGTCCCATTTTGCCTGCCGAAAACAAACACTGCATTCCACAGTAAGAACCTTATACTGTACCAACGGTCAAGCATGGTGGTGGTATTGTGATGGTTTAGGGATGCTTTGCTGCCTCAGGACCTGGACGACTTGCCTTAATAGAAGGAACCATGAATTCTGCTCTGTATCAGAGAATTCTACAGGAGAATGTCAGGCCATCCGTCTGTGAGCTGGAGCTGAAGCTGAAGCGCACAATCAAGTCTACATGAAAATGGCAAAAAAACAAAAAACATTTGAAGTTTTGGAATGGCCTAGTCGAAGTCCAGACCTAATCCCAATTGAGATATTGTGGCAGGACTTGAAACGAGCAGTTCCTGCTTGAAAACTCACAAATGTCGCTGAGTTAAAGCAGTTCTGCATCGAAGAGTGGGCCAAAATTCCTCCAAAGTGACGTGAGCGTCTGATCAACAACTCCAGGAAGTGTTTGGTTGGAGTCATTGCAGCTAAAGGTGGCACAACCAGTTGAGTGTAAGGGGGCAATCACTTTTTCACACAGGGGCATTGGGTGTTGCATAACTTTGTTTATTAAATAAACAAAATAAGTATATAATTGTTTGGTTATTTGTTCACTCAGGTTCCTTTTATCTAATATTAGGTTTTGGTTGAAGATCTGATAACGTTCAGTATCAAAATTATGCAAAAGTAGAGAAAATTAGAAAGGGGGCAATTACTTTTTCACAGCACTGTATAAATATATACACTGTATATACACCACATTAGCAAAAATATGTGGACACCTGCTTGTCGAACATCTTATTCCAAAATCATGGGCATTAATATGGATTTGTTCCCCCCTTTGCTGCTATAACAGCCTCCACTCTTCTGTGAAAGCTTTCCACTAGATATTGTAACATTGCTGCGGGGACTTGCTTCCATTCAGCCACAAGTGCATTAGTGAGGCCGGTTACTGATGTTGGCCGATTAGGCCTGGCTCGCAGTCGGTGTTCCAATTCATCCCAAAGATGTTCGATGGGGTTCAGGTCAGGGCTCTGTGCAGGCCAGTCAAGTTCTTCCACACCAATCTCGACAAACTATTTCTGTATGGACCCCGCTTTGTGCACAGGGGCATTGTCATGCTGAAACAGGAAAGGGCCTTCCAAACTGTTGCCACAAAGTTGGAAGCACAGAATAATCTAGAATGTAATTATATGCTGTAGCGTTAAGATTTCCTTCACTGGAACTAAGGGGCCTAGCCCGAACCATGAAAAACATCCCCAGACTATTATTCCTCCTCCACCAAACCTTACAATGGGCACTATGCATTGGGGCAGGTAGCGTTCTCCTGGCATCCGCCAAACTGATAGATTAATTATTAATGACTAATTATTACACCCTGAAACTGTGTATAATGTGTTAGAAATGTGTGAGTGTAGGACCAGTAAAGGCTATGGCATTGAGCCACTATTTAGCAATGTGAGTAAGAGTTAGGCCAGACAACAAAGACAACTGAGAAACTAAGATAAAGAGGCCTCCCAATTTAGGGAGGGGAGAAACTGTTATGAAAACATGGTGCAGAATATTGTGAGAACGGCAATAACTGAGTAAAGCAGGGAGTAGGATATGTGTGTGTGTGTGTGTGTATGTATGTGTGTATGCATGTGTGTATATGTGTGTGTGTGTGAACTGAAGGTCAGTAGAGCAGTTTTAGAGTGGAAAACTACAGCCCGCCTACAGAGGGAAGGGATTTATTTTTGTATGACGTATGAGTATAAAAGATGGACTCTGAAATTGTGATGGCAGAATTCTCAATGAATAAATATCTCTGACTATGCAGACCGGGACTCTGGCCGTTACTTAAATCCCAAAAGACTTACAACCTTTTGGGAGACGCACAGAGACACTAAAATAGTTTGTTAAATAATTCACATAACAGCTTGGTCCTTCTGAGCCGGACTCCAATACCCTGTTTCTGTCATTCCAGGTAACTCTGAAAACCGTCGACGGGCGAATGATACATTCGTAAATAGAAAGTCCTGCCCTTTGACATTAAGGGTTAAAACAGGCCAGAGGACACCTGATTAATGACAGAGACGGTGACGGAATCCAAACCTACATTGAATCTCGGCTGCAAGGATAAGGTCAGTAGTCTTTATTCATTAACTTGGTGAAATTGATTGGAGGACTTGCTAAAATATTGAAAAGTAGCAAATTGATCAATGCGTAGCCATTTTAAGTGAAATGTGGGGTTGACTGTCAGGAATTATCAAGATTACATTGTGAGGATAGACTCCTCCGTAGAGTAGGAGATAATTCTGGGGGACTAGTCAACCTGGTGGTGGGTCCGTAATGATTCACGGTAATAGGCCATTACCAAAAGAAACTACCCGTTGTTGAAATAGAAGGAACTATTCAAAGTACACCTATGGGATGTAACCTGTAAGAGATTATTGAGCAGTCAACAAATAATCCGGGTTAAACAAATACAAAAAGTACACCAGAAGGAATTAAAATAGCATGTGTGAGAAATAGAATATTAGTAGTCAAAAGTCACAAACAACTGTAGATTTTGCTGTAACTCTATCCGTTCTGGAGCCTTATAAACTCCAGGTTACCGATATAACACCAATAATCATGTAAGGTTGTATACGTGTGAGACCTAATGTTTGCTCAAAAGTCACATGAATAATTCCAGGTGGTTGTATAGAGGAGGGAGAACCCATTCCTGTTGTATGAGACTGTCAGGAATTATCAAGATTACATTGTGGGGATCAATCCCTCTGTAAAAGTATGAGATAATTCTGGGGGACTAGTCAAGACTACATATACAGGGAGGGGTGGTTCCAGGTGGTTGTATAGAGGAGGGAGAACCCATTCCTGTTGTATGAGACTGTCAGGAATTATCAAGATTACATTGTGGGGATCAATCCCTCTATAAAAGTATGAGATAATTCTGGGGGACTAGTCAAGACTACATATACAGGGAGGGGTGGTTCCAGGTGGTTGTATAGAGGAGGGAGAACCCATTCCTGTTGTATGAGACTGTCAGGAATTATCAAGATTACATTGTGGGGATCAATCCCTCTGTAAAAGTATGAGATAATTCTGGGGGACTAGTCAAGATTACATATACAGGAAGGGGGTGATTCAAGGTGTTGTTGTGTGAAGCTATTTTGAATTACTTGTTAAATTGACTTGTTATATAGAAGAGGTGGCTAAGGGATTTTTAACAGTACCAACCATGGGGGGGGCAAATCCTCACAAGAGGTCCCAGAATTTACTGGGGACGAGAAATACTTGATGTAATTAAAATGGAATCCAGGGATAGAAGAAATCTCCATTATGTAACCAGGTGGAGGGAGAGGTATGGTTTTGAGGGACGTCTAGACGCAGATAAACTCGAATCCATGCTTAAACAGATACATAAGGTGTGTAAAGGAGAAATAAGCAGTGAGAGAGAGAGAGAGTAGGAGGGGGGCCAGTACCCACTGATAGCCTTACCTAATCTATTGGCGGGGAATGAAAGGGGGCCCCAGCAACCTTAGATGTATACAGTAATAATAATAATATGCCATTTAGCAGACAGGCCATGAACACAGAGGACGTGGCCAGAGCGGTAGAAGGAATGACCCACCCCGAAACAGGAATAGTAAGGTTTGGGCTGCCGTTAGAGGGCAGTGGGTTTCAGGGGATGCCCAGAGGAAACTTTTGCCATGGGCCGATCACGGAGAGTATGTTGGGAAAATAACTGAATTGTGTAATAGCCTCAGAGAGACATGCAATCCATCATGAGCAGAATAACAGACAGGACAGAGCCAAGAAAGAAGGCAGGAAGAAAAGAGAAGTGAGTGAGAGGGAAAGAGAAGTGAAGGTTGAGGTCTCCGTGCCTCCCCCAGAGCAGAGGGCAGAAAGGTTATATCCAAGCTTGGCAGACCAGGCATGGAGAGAAAATCCAGATGATGAATATGTAGGGAGGAGAAGGAGAGTGCAGGGGAATAATGTTGCCCCCCCCAACCGGCCCCACCTCCCTATGAGGAAGAAGGGGCTGGAGGAGGAAGGGAAGATGAAGGTGAGGAAGAGCCAGAGGTAGAGGAGTACCAGACAAGGGCAGAGAAAGTCAGACAGGAGAGAAAAGAGAGAAGAGAGAGAAGAGAGAGAGAGAGAAGTCCATCCCCCAGCTTTGAGCGTGAGGAAGAGGAAGATAAGGCGTGACTAGTCCTTGAGGGAGAAATAGTAGACTCTAGTGGGGGGAAGACTAAGGAACCCTTTGATCCAAATTGTGAGGTGTTTGAATTGGCTACTATTGACTTAGCACTTCAACAGGAACAGAAACCTTATTTGACATTGACAGTAATGGGTATGAAAATTAAATTCCTTTGTGATACGGGAGCCTGCAGGACAGCAACCTGTGCAACAGACAAGCCAGATGGAGTCAGGATTGATGGGGAGAAAATCATAGTGCTATCTGCCTCTGGTCATCAATTTATTGAAAGGTTATCAGCCCCAATAACCCTAAAACATGACCAATCAGGATGAGAGGCAACCATACCCATCCTGAAATCTAAGCTGTGTCGGGTAAATTTACTAAGACGTGATGTAATTACTAAATTGAATGTGGCTGTCATTTCCGCTGAGAGGGGAATGAAAGTACACATAGTCAGAGACAATATGGTGGTCTGTGGGGAAGGGGAGCCATGTTATTGGTATAGGCAAGATTTGTTAAGGGGGGGAATAACTGATATTCCCCGAACCTTGATGGAACTTGCTGATGATGTAGTACCAGGCCCCACTAAAATGTCCCCCGATGACCTACACTGTACTCTCTGGTATAACAAACACCCAGGTCCAGATGCAATCTATGAGAAAGCATTATTTAAAACCACAGAAAGGACTATAGCCTTGAAATGGTTTCACTATGACAACACCCACACAGTAGTGGAGGTGGAACTAGGGCCCCAAAGTCAGAGACTGTTCAGGGAAATATGGAGCCCACATATGTCCCTAGCAAAGGAGCCAGCAGAGGACTGGAAAGACATGGGCCAGTGGGTATCCAAGGGTAAGAGGATCACTGATTGGGTCAATATTGTGAGTGGCGATCAACACAGCCCATCCACAGATAGTACATTTAGATGAGAATAGCAGATGCTGAGGAGAGGAATACCTGTTGACAGAACAACAGGAGTCAGACTTAAAAGAAGTTCCAGAGCATTTGTGGTCCCGGGGTCCAGCAGACGTAGGATTAATAAAAGGGGTAATTCCAGTACAGGTGATACCCAAATCTAATCATAGGCCATATCAGAAGCAATACCCTATGAACCAGAAGCAATACAAGGTTTGCAGTTTACCAAGAGCAGATTGGGAGGGACCTTGAGGGAGGGCCAATTCCCGGGGAGATTGTGAGGCCAGAAACAAAGGTGCAGTGTCCTGGAAATCACAGTCTGTTTTTTTTTTTCAGTTCTGCTGGGAGTACATTGGATGATGGGGTTTTGTGTTGAATTAGAGACAGTGAGACTATTAGTCAATACCTAGGAGAGAAGAGAGGTTACGGTAGCAAAGACAGACAAGAAGGAAATGGTAATAGTGGAGACAGGAGTGAGTGGAAGTGTTACAATTGTGACAAAACGGGACATTTTGCTAGAGAATGTGAGGAACCATGTAGTTACTGTGCAAGGAAAGGGAACCAGTTAAGAAACTGTAGGCAGAAGGGGAAGAGAGAAATCAGGAGTCCTCATGACCTGGCTGTTTGGTTGTTGTTTTTTAATTGGGGTTTTCAATAAAAAACAACACACCTAGTATGATGTTTATAAAGCCTTGTTGTTTCAATTTTGGGGGGTTTTCAGCAGGTCAAGGGTGATAGGTCTTAGAGGAGCACACAGTGAATTTTATGGAGTTTTTTAGGTTTTGGCTGAGTTTGGGGTATATATGATTTCTTATGAGAATGAATGTCATGAGGATTAATGAACACTTGGGATAAGTAACATTTATTAAATATTTAGAATAATGGTAATGTTTGGTATACTATGGGATGGAATTTCAATTGCCTCTGAACTCTGTTTTAACTTTCTGGTGTTAATTAATCATCCACACTGGTAAATTCTAAAGGCATGAGAGGAGGACTTTAAGATAGTTTATTTTACCAATAAATAAAAATAAGGGATGGCAATTGGATGATAAATTACCAATATTACCTAAGTGATTGTTAGGTAGGTGATAATATTGACACATGGGCAGTGACATGTGTCAAAAGGAGGGATGGATGGTAGAACAGATTAGACAACACTTTGTTGCACATGGGATTACTAATTATTTTAAAAAAAAGATGTGTTATCTGTGCTCAAAATAATCACCAGGGCAGACAAAGGGCACCTCAGGGTGAGTATCCTCCGGCTAAGTACCCTTTCCAGCAATTGGAAATGGATTTTATAGAGTTATCACGGAGTGAAGGGAAGAAATGTAGAGTAACCCCAGATAAAGATGGGGTTATCCCCCTTTGAGAAAGTGTTTGGAAGACCTTACAGAATGCCACAGTTGGCAGGACCAGACAGGCAGACATAGAACTAGAGAGCACCCTAGCAGAACACGTGAGAAGGTAGTTTATTAACCACACCTGTATGTCAGAGGTTTTGTGCCCCACAGGTGAACTAAAGGAGAAGGTGACCCACTCTATCTAACCAGGAGACTGGGTGTGGATCCAGTCCCTAAAAGAAGAAAAACTGGAAGCAGGCCTGTTGGGAAGGGCCCTATCAAGTCCTATTAGATCCATCTGGGTGCATGTCACTCACTGCAAAAAAGTAAACCCAGCTACACCTGACGAACAAACACAGAGTTAGGAGAAAGATCTGATCACCACTAGGGCTCGGGGGTTGGCTCATACGAAGATTCCCTTACCCTGTCTGATCATCCCTGTGTGAGTTCGATAGAAGGTGAAGCAATGGGTTGGCCTCTGGCGTCTGACATGTTCTCAGGGCGAGGTGGAGATTCACAGGTCTCCCGACGGTAGGTAGCTGTCTGATTGTGGGGGCCATATTCCTAACACACACGGACCCTCCTGTTTCAGCCAGAAGTGGTAGTTAACCTAACACAAGTTGAAAAGGCATAGGAGACAGCTAGACGTAGGGAAAGGGGAAATACTAGGGACTTTAGGGAAGGACATCACCATATATATGTCACCATGTACATCCTGGGACTATGTAGTTGCTTATACCAAGCGGGGGGGGGACATGTCAATCTCCATACACAGTTTAGGGACAGGTGTAGTATTGTGAAAGTAGGGAATTATCAGAAATGGCAGTGCGACCCATATAAGGGTAGGTACTGTCTGAAAGTCTGAATTATGCTAAAACAGATTACAGACCTGACAAGTGAGATATCTTCTTCAACTGGGGCACCCTATAGAGTAAACCTCTCTGAGGGAGGTAGTGAGACCGGGGCTGTGGTGAAGATAGTGCAAACTATAGACCTGAAGGAAGTCGTACAGGTGGAAACGGGGTATAGAAATCTTAACCTGTGGTTGGAATGGATTCAGTATACGGCAAGAACTATGTCTAAAGAGGACTGTTTTGCCTGTGGGACAGCCAAACCATGGTTAACAACTACTCCGTTCCCCTTGACAGGCTTTGACTCTCTGTCAGGTTTATCCTCCATGCAAGCCACCTGGGAATGTGGTGAAAGAGTCTTGTAGTAACTTGCACTTTCTGTATCCCCTGATAACAAAGTCACCCCGACCTAGGTTGCCTCCGTTTGAAGTCTCAGGGGATTCTTATTATTGTTTTTCTAGGACTAGTAAGGATAGGATACAGGGTAGGGCATCTTAGCTCCTGCTCCCACACAGAGAATGTCACACCTAAAGAGACCATGACTAATCTCTCCTCTTTGTTGCAGCCAGAGGATTTTAGAAACCAAAACCAGGCCCGTGCTGACATCTGGTGGTTGTGTGGTGATGACAGACTGTGGCCTCACCTACATACTAATTGGACAGGAACCTGTGCGCTAGCTCAGCTGGTAATGCCCTTCACTCTCATCAAACAATCAAACGTGTCAGAGACTGGTGAGTTGTCACGTAGAAAGCGGGACCTCCTCCCAGGATCCTTTGATGAAAGGATATATATTGATGGGATAGGAGTACCTCGAGGGGTTCCAGAAGAATTCAAAGCTAGGAATCAGATCGCAGCTGGGTTTGAATCAAGTCTTTTCTGGTGGTCAACAATTAATAAAAACGTAGATTGGATAAATTATATTTACTATAACCAGCAAAGATTTATAAACCACACTCGTGATGCAATAAAGGGATTGGCTGAGCAGACAGCGGCAACTAGCTTAATGGCATGGCAGAATAGAATAGCTTTAGATATGCTTTTGGCTGAGCGGGGCGGAGTTTGTGTTCTGTTTGGATCTATGTGCTGTACTTTCATCCCCAACAATACAGCACCGGACGGGTCCGTGACCAAAGCGCTTCAGGGACTCACCACACTGGCGAATGAACTGGCTGAGAACTCTGGTATTGATAGCTCCCTAAAAGGTTAGTTTGATAACATATTTGGTAAATGGAAAACTATTGTTGTAACTATTCTGGGTGAAGTTATAGCTTCTATGGGTATACTTGTTCTTTGTGGATGTTGTCTTATTCCCTGTGTCTGAGGGTTGGTGAGCAAGGCGGTTTCCCAACAGATGGTGAGATACGGCCCAATCCCGGACTCCGACTGAAGGATATGACCTACCAGGCTTGGTGGAGGGACAACGACGATCCAGATAATTTGAGACTGGATGTTTTCCTAGAACTATAAATCTCTAGTTTAAAAGTTATTGTAATGATCTTTTGTGTATTAAAGTCTCGTTTTAAGTATGATGTACTAGTTACCATTGCTAAAAAGTAACGTTACGCTTTTAATCATGGGGTAACCCTGATGAACCTGTAATGTTTTTATATGCAAACCAACTTATATACTTCAATGAGTGAGATTCATTTCTATAACAACATATATTTTGTATGTGTGTAATATTTAGTCAAAGGGTGGAATTGATAGATTAATTATTAATTACTAATTATTACACCCTGAAACTGTGTATAATGTGTTAGAAATGTGTGAGTGTAGGACCAGTAAAGGCTATGGCATTGAGCCACTATTTAGCAATGTGAGTAAGAGTTAGGCCAGACAACAAAGACAACTGAGAAACTAAGATAAAGAGGCCTCCCAATTTAGGGAGGGGAGAAACTGTTATGAAAACATGGTGCAGAATATTGTGAGAACGGCAATAACTGAGTAAAGCAGGGAGTAGGATATGTGTGTGTGTGTGTGTGTATGTATGTGTGTATGCATGTGTGTATATGTGTGTGTGTGTGAACTGAAGGTCAGTAGAGCAGTTTTAGAGTGGAAAACTACAGCCCGCCTACAGAGGGAAGGGATTTCTTTTTGTATGACGTATGAGTATAAAAGATGGACTCTGAAATTGTGATGGCAGAATTCTCAATGAATAAATATCTCTGACTATGCAGACCGGGACTCTGGCCGTTACTTAAATCCCAAAAGACTTACAACCTTTTGGGAGACGCACAGAGACACTAAAATAGTTTGTTAAATAATTCACATAACACAAACCCAGATTTGTCCGTCAGACTGCCAGATGCTGAAGTGTGATTCATCAATCCAGATAACGTGTTTCCACTCCATAGTCCAATGGCAGCGAGCTTTACACCACTCCAGCCGATGCTTGGCATTGCGCATGGTGATCTTAGGCTAATGTGCAGCTGCTCGGCCATGGAAACCAATTTCATGAATCTCCCCATGAACAGTTATTGTGCTGACATTGCTTCCAGAGGTAGTTTGGAACTCGGTAGTGAGTGTTGCAACCGAGGACAGACAATGTTTAAGCGCTACGCGCTTCAGCACTCGCCAGTCCCATTCTATGAGCTTGTGTGACCTACCACTTGGCGACTGAGCCGTTGTTGCTCCTAGACGTTTCCACTTCACAATAACAGCACTTACAGTTGAACGGGGCAGCTCTAGCAGGGCAGAAATGCAACAAACTGACTTGTTGGAAAGGTGGCATCCTATGACGGTGCCACGTTGAAAGTTCTACTGCCAATTTGTGTCTATGTATTGTGCTCGATTTTATACACCTGTCAGCAACGTGAGTGGCTGAAATAGTCTAATCCACTAATTTGAAGGGGTGTCCATATACCTTTGTATATATAGTATATACACTACCGTTCAAAAGTTTGGGGTCACTTAGAAGTTTACTTGTTTTTCGAAAGAAAAGCAATTTTTTTATCTATTAAAATAACATCAAATTGATCAGAAATACAGTGTAGACATTGTTAATGTTGTAAATGGCTATTGTAGCTGGAAACAGCTATTTTTTGTGTGTTTGTATTTTACGCCCCTTTTTCTCTCGAATTTCGTGGTATCCAATTGGTAGTTACAGTCTTGTCACATCGCTGCAACTCCCGTACGGACACGGGAGAGGCGAAGGTAGAGAGTCGTGCGTCCTCCGAAACACAACCCAACCGAGCCGCACTGCTTCTTGACACAGTGCCCGCTTAACCCGGAAGCCAGCCGCACCAATGTGCCGGAGGAAAAACTGTACACCTGGTGACCGAGTCAGCGTGCACTGCGCCCGGCCCGGAAACGGCAGATTTTTTATGGAATATCTACAGAGGCCCATTATCCGCAACCATCAGTCCTGTGTTCCAATGGCACGTTGTGTTTGCTAATCCAAGTTTATCCTTTTAAAAGGCTAATTGATCATTAGAAAACCCTTTTGCAATTATGTTAGCACAGCTGAAAACTGTTGTGCTGATTAAAGAAGCAATAAAACTGGCCTTCTTGAGACTAGTTGAGTATCTGGAGCATCAGCAATTGTGGGTTCGATTGCTGGCTCCAAATGGCCAGAAACAAATAACTTTCTTCTGAAACTCATCAGTTTATTCTTGTTCTGAGAAATTAAGGCTATTCCAAGCGAGAAATTTCCAAGAAACTGAAGATCTCGTACAACGCTGTGTACTACTCCCTTCACAGAACAGCGCAAACTGGCTCTAACCAAAATAGAAAGAGGAGTGGGAGGCCCCGGTGCACAACTGAGCAAGAGGACAAATACATAAGTGTCTATTTCGAGAAACAGACGCCTCACAGGTCCTCAACTGGCAGCTTCATTAAATAGTACCCGCAAAACACCAGTCTCAACGTCAACAGTGAAGAGGCGACTCCGGGATGCTGACCTTCTAGGCAGAGTTGCAAAGAAAAAGCCATATCCCAGACTGGCCAATAAAAAGAAAAGATTAAGATGGGCAGTCTGAGATATGGCTTTTTCTTTGCAACTCTGCCTAGAAGGTCAGCATCCCGGAGTCACCTCTACCCTAAATGACAGAGTGAAGAGAAGGAAGCCTGTACAGAATATGATATTCCAAAACATGCATCCTGTTTGCAATAAGGTACTAAAGTAAAACTGAAAATAAAATTGGCAAAGAAGTGAACTTCATGTCCTGAATAGAAAGCGTTATGTTTGAGGCAAATCAAACACAACACATCACTGAGTACCACTATTCATATCTTCAAGCATGGTGGTGGCTGCATCAGGTTATGGGTATGCTAGTGGACTAGTGAGTTTTTTTAGGATCAAAATAAATGGAATAGAGCTAAGCACAGGCAATATCCTAGAGGAACACTTGGTTCAGTCTGCTTTCCAACAGACACTGGGAGACAAACTCACCTTTCAGCAGGACAATAACTTAAAACACAAGTCAAATATACACTGGAGTTGATCAATAACCAATTTGACAGAGCTTGAAGAATTCTGAAAAGAATAATGGGCAAATATTGCATTTCCATTTTCATTGGTTGCCTGATGCTTTCTGCTCTGAGAACATGTTTGAGTAAGTGAAACTCCCATGAGGGTTATGCTCATATAATGTAGGGTACAGTATGTGTTGGCCTCATCCACTCTGCAAAGGTGTTTTTTCCCCAGCTTTTTAGAGGACAGCAACGGACCATCAATTATCATATCAGTGTGCTGAAATGCATTGACGTCTAGATTTTATCAACAGCCAAATGTATCATGTGTTGTAGGCCTACAGTGTCGTAAACATACAGAACATGAACTTTAAACCTGTCATAGAATATAGAGAATATACATGATACATAATATATGTGGTCCTGGGAGTATACAATGGAGCTAAAATAGCTTTATAATGGCTGGAGACGCAAGTCATATTTTCCCTGATGTCACTTATGTAACTGTAATAATCTGTTTCCACTTTACTCAAATGAGATCAATTTCACTTTTAATTGGGATGACCAAAGATGTTTAAATGAGAGACATGCCACCTGGTGGCAAAGAATGGAAGAACGGGAAAAACACATTCTATAAATTATATTGAATTTGCCATATGATAGAGCCATAAAAGGGTTATAAGGTAACATGAGTAAATTACATCAGTTATCATTCAGCTGATGCAATCCTGTCAGAAGGGAAATATTACAATATGCAACCATGAAATATTTGTATACCGCTTCACCAGATTCCGGAACTATCTGGCCTTCTCAGTTAGTTCATATCCTGGACCTTCTCATCAACTGAGGTGGACACCACCTTCCCATCCACCATCTCCTGCACGATCACCCTCACACGCTTCTGCATGTGTGGGTTGTACTCTGTGGAAAGAGCCACAAAACAGGAATTAATTAATTAATTAATTGTGTGTATTATGGGTAACAACACTTGATTCTTTTATTGATTCATTCATTTGATTAATTATTATCTTGCTCCATCCTCCCTCTACTCTCTCCGCTCTTTCCATTCCCCCATCTCGCTATCCCCCAGCCCTTCCCCCTCCCTCTCTTTCCTGCCCCTCCATTAACCCCTCTCACCTGAGTCCCTCTCCATCCAGCAGCCTCCGGTACACAGCGATCTCCATCTCCAGCCTCATCTTGATGTCCAGGAGGATCTGGTACTCGGAGGCCTGCTGCTGGATGCTGACGTTGAGCTGCTGCAGCTCTTCCCCCATGTTGTTGATATGAACCTGCAGCTGGCTCAGCTGGGAGCCATAGCGACCATTTATATCAGTGACGCTCTGCTCCAGGTACCCCTTCTAGGAATGTTTGTAAGGGATGAAGAAGATGGAGAAGGAAGAAAGGAGCAGGAAGTAGAAATTGATGAACAGGGAGATGAAGAAGGGTAGAGATAGTTAGATTGGTGCGCATAAAGGAGTTAGAACACCTTGACATTAGACCACAGTGGAGGTCTGAAAACATCTAACAAACTTTGATTTTGGAGTGTAATGTTCCTTTAACACATACAGGAATTCCATATTTTAGGAACAGAGATAGGGTAAAGATAAATGCTATATGTTTAGGGATGCTGATTCACTAAGATGTTTTGACATCATACCTGAGTGAACAGGTAATGCAGTTAAATCTCCAGGCTCTGGAAGGTCCTCTTCAGGTCGGTCACCTGAGACTGAGAGGTCTTCACCTCTGTGGTGCTGGTGGTGATCTGTTTCTGATACACCTCCACCTGACACACACAAACACACACACACCGTATTAGTCAAAAGTATAGTACCACTTCACAAAACACATTTAGGGACCCGGGCCCACACACTTTGAGGACCCCTGTCCTATTTTTAGAGGTTGTTTCACCTTGCTCTCGAACCACTCGGCAGCATCTCTCTGGTTCTTCGCCACCATGCCCTCATACTGGGTCCTCATCTCCTCCAGCACCTTGCTCATGTCCAATGAGGAAGAACAGTCCATCTCCACATTTACAGCACCACACTGCTGTGTCCGCATCAAATGCATCTCCTAACAACAGGAAAAGAGGGACAAATTGTGTCATAATACCTGGGATTTGTAGTTTACTTATACACAGGGAAGGCTAAAAGTACCTAAAAACAATGAGTTACTGTATATTTGAGTACTAATAACTGTGACGTTGCCCTAGATTTGTTGTGGTTGAGTTTTGCCCCCTTGTGGCCAAACATGGAAAGGTCTCAAACCCACTGAGAATTAATAAATACATTAAAGTGCAAAAACATTGCAAAAACTACATGGTGTCCAAATGAAAAAACCACGTGGCTGTCCTGGCACATTGACACTTCAGCCAACAGCACAAGCATTAAGACTTGAGTGTGTGAGGAGAATTGCGGAGGTTACCTCCTCATGGTTCTTCCTGAGGTAGACCAGCTCCTCCTTCAGCCCCTCAATCTGCATCTCAAGGTCTCCTCTGGCATGTGTAAAGCTGTCTAGGACTCCTCTCAGACGAGCCACATCCCCTTCCGTTGTCATACGCATGTTAGCCTCCTTCTCTAACCTATACGGGTTGAGGAGAGGAGAGAGCTTGATTAGTTCCATCTCACAACAAACCAAGATACAAATTGTCCAACAGTATACTGATCCATAGCCCCTGCCTACCCCATAAGCATTTCTGTAGATCTGGGAGGATTGGATGTACTCAATCTCAAACCTATAGGCCAAGAGCTACAAACAGAAACAGTACAGAAACTGTGTACAGTACAGAGAGGAGGTGCACCTACTTCATCTTGAAGTCATCAGCTGCAAGTCTGGCATTATCCACCCGCAGGATCATCTGAGAGTTCTCCACAGACCTGGCATGAAACTAGGAACAGGAGGACAGCCACAGTCAATGGAATGTAATAACAGTGTCATCTATGTATGGGATATCATGTGTTTAGATCAGCAGATCTGGGTCATGTCTATTGTTCATTCATATACAACAAGGCACAGTTTTTCAACGATCAACAAGATAAATACTGAGACAATAGGAATTACTCCTCTAATCTATCACTTAGATTAGAGGAAAGTATTCAGACCCCTTGACTTTTTCCACATTTTGTTATGTTACAGCCTTATTCTAAAATTGATTGAATAAATAAAAAATCCTCTGCAATCTACACACAATACCCCATAATTACGAAGCTACATTTTTGCACATCTATTAAAAACAAAAACAGAAATACCTTATTTGCATAAGTATTCAGACCCTTTGCTATGAGACTCGAAATTGAGCTCAGGTGTATTCTGTTTCCATTGATCTTCCTTGAAATATTTCTACAACTTGATTGGAGTCCACCTGTGGTAAAATAAATTGATTGGACATGATTTGGAAAGGCCCACACCTGTCTATATATGAGGTCCCACAGTTGACAGTGCATGTCAGAGCAAAATCCAAGCCATGAGGTCGAAGGAATTGTCTGTAGAGCTCTGAGACAGGATTGTGTCGAGGCAAAAATCTGGGGAAGGGTATCAAAAGATGTCTGCAGCATTGAAGGTCCCCAAGAACAGAGTGGCCTCCATCATTCTTAAGTGGAAGAAGTTTGGAAACACCAAGACTCTTCCTAGAGCTGACCACCTGGCCAAACTGAGCAATCGGGGAGAAGGGCCTTGGTCAGGGGAGGTGACCAAGAACCCGATGGTCACTCTGACAGAGCTTTAGAGTTCCTCTGTGGAGATGGGAGAACCTTCCAGAAGGACAACCATCTCTGCAGCACTCCACCAACCGGGCCTTTATGGTACAATGGCCAGACGGAAGCCACTCCTCAGTAAAAGCCACATGACAGCCCGCTTGGAGTTTGCCAAAAGGCACCTAAAGACACTCAGACCATGAGAAACAAGATTCTCTGGTCTGATGAACCCAAGATTGAACTCTTTGGCCTGAATGCCAAGCGTCACGTCTGGAGGAAACCTGGCACCATCCCTACGTTAAAGCATGGTGGTGGCAGCATCATGCTGTGGGGATATTTTTCAGCGGCAAGGACTGGGAGACTAGTCAGGATCGAGGCAAAGATGAACGGAGCAAAGTACAGAGAGAGATCCTTGATGAAAACCTGCTCAGGACCTCAGACTGGGTCGAAGGTTCACCTTCCAACAGGACAACAACCCTAAGCACACAGCCAAGACAATGCAGGATTGGCTTCGGGACAAGTCTTAGAATGTCCTTGAGTGGCCCAGCCATAGCCCGGACTTGAACCCGATCGAACATCTCTGGAGAGACCTGAAAATAGCTGTGCAGCAACGCTCCCCACTCAACCTGACATATCTTATGAGGATCTGCAGCGAGGAATGGGAGAAACTCTCCAAATGCAGGTATGCCAAGCTTGTAGTGTCATACCCAAGAAGACTGAGGCTGTAATCGCTGCCAAAAGGGCTTCAACAAAGTACTGAGTAAAGGGTCTGAATACTTATGTAAATGTGATATTTAAGTTGTTGTTTTTTATATACATTTGCTAAAATATGTAAACAATGTTGATTCAACCAGTGTGTGCCCAGTGGGTTGCTACATTAAAACTACATTACCCAGAAGTACCTTGTTGCGGATGTCTGCGATGGTGGCATAGAACCCACTGAGGTCCTTCTTGTGAGTCGGTGATCTCATCTCGTAGAACTCTTTGATCTGCAGCTCCAACTTGCCATAGGACCTATGGGTGCCATTTGGGGCGCATTCCATAACGTTATGTGAATCAGTGCACTCCCATAACATAATCCCCAACATAATGGAATTTAAAATAAATGATCAAATCCTGCTATGTCATTGTCCTCATTGTGTATTTAGGAACATGTGTTTATAATAGTAATACAGGTGTGTCTTTTAATAATAATAAGACTTATCCTTGGAGATTTACAGGCAAACTAGATGTTAGTGGAGGGAATCAGTTCAGTTCATGGGTCTATCAGAAATGGCACACTATTCCCTATATAGAGCACTACTTTTGACCAGAGCTCTATGGGCTTTGTTGTGCACTACATAGGGAATAGGGTGCCATTTGGGGCGCATGCCATCATGTTATGTGAATCTGCACACTCCCATTAGATAATCCCCAACATAATGGAATTTAAAATAAATGATCAAATCCTGCTATGTCATTGTCCTCATCAGTGGTGTAAAGTACTTCAGTAAAAATAGTTTAAAGTACTTCTTAAGTAGGTTTTTGGGTATCTGTACTTTACTTTACTATTTATATTTTTGACAACTGTTATTTTTACTCCACTACATTCCTAAAGAAAATAATGTACTTTTTACTCCATACATTTTCCCTGACACCCAAAAGCACTCATTACACTTTGAAGCTTAGCAGGGCAGGAAAATGGTCCAATTCACACTCTTATCAAGAGAACATCCCTGGTCGTCCCTACACAAACGCTTTGCTTGTAAATTATGTCAGAGTGTTGGTGTGTGCACAAAAATCCGCACAAAAATGTAAATAAATAATTGTGCCATCTGGGTTGTTTAATATAAGGAATGTGAAATTATTTATACTTTTACTTTTGATACTTAAGTATTTTTGAGCAATTACATTTACTTTTGATACTTAAGTATATTTAAAACCAAAGACTTTTGGACTTTTACTCAGGTAGTATTTTACTCCGTGACCTTCACTTTTACTTGAGTCATCTTTTATTAAGGTATCTTTACTTTTACTCAAGGATGAAAAATGGATAGTTTTTCCACCACTGGTCCTGATTATGTATTTAGGAATGCGTTTATAATAGTAATACAGGTGTTTCTTTTAATAATAATGAGACTTCTCCTTGGAGCTATACAGGCAAACTATAGGTTACTGTTTCTTCTCAATAGCAATTTTACAATTAGAAAAGTTAATGATGGAATAAATCGTTTTTAAAAAGTTAAAAGTTAAGTAAAAGTGTTTTATATATATATATATATATATATTTATGGGGTCAATTTACTGTAGACTACTGCATTATCACATTTAATTTAACATTGTGGATCATATTCATGAAAGGGGTTATTTAAAACAAAAATGTATAAATGTATGGGGTCAATTTACTGTAGCCTACTGTATAAACACATTTAGTTGAACATTGTGGATAGTATTGACAAAAGGGGTTATTTAAAACAAAAATGCTTTATAACAAAGATTGAATATAATTTGCTCATTAACTAAATCTGGCAGGTAGCTTAGTGGTTAAGCGCATTGTGCCAGTAACCGAAAGGTCGCTGGTTCTAATCCCTGAACCAACTAGGTGAAAAAATCTGTCGATGTGCCCTTGAGCAAGGCACTTAACCCTATATTGCTCCTGTAAGTCGCTCTGGATAAGAGCGTCTGCTAAGTGACTTAAATGTAAATCACATTTAATTTAACATTGTGGATCATATTCATGAAAGGGGTTGTTTAAAACAAAAATGTATCTATTTATGGGGCCAATTTACTGCAGCCTACAGCATTATCACATTTAATTGAACATTGTGGATAGTATTGATGAAAGAGGTTATTTAAAACCAAAATGTATTAATGTATGGGGTCAATTTACTGTAGCCTACTGTATTATCACATTTAATTGAACATTGTGGATAGTATTGATAAAAGGGGTTATTTAAAACAAAAATGCTTGATAACAATGATTAAAGACAATTTGCTCATAGCTTAATCTCCATCCACATCCCCGTCACTCTTCCTTACCTTTTCCAGGTAGGTGGCCAAACGGTCGTTCAGATTCTGCATGGTATGCTTCTCGTTGGCGCTGATAGTGATCTGGCCTGGCCCGTCCATAGAGAAAGAGGATTGAGAGATACGGGTGCCGTATTCCCCCGCACCTCCGTATACACTCGGCGCGCGACTGCTCCCAAGAGATGACACGCTCATACGGGACCTACCGCTTCCCAAACCGTTGGAAAACTGAATCCCACCGGTAGAACTGAGGCCACTCGAACCGACACCGCTACGTGAGCTGTAGCTACGGCTACTACTGCGACTGGCTACAATGGACATGGCGAGAGATAGTCTGGCGATGCGTCCTGGGAGGTTAAAGTGCGTTCTTCCGAGTTGGAGGCGACAGGTAAAATAACCCCCTTTTGTGTCCTCGAGCTTCTTTTACAGTTGGATTAAGCATGATTGACCACGTCACCACTATTCCTTGGAATGAAAGTATATCTAATTGTTTTGTTAAGTAGGTGGGTACAGGGTTTGCAACAACTATGTAACAAGAGACATCAAGTCACTAAGGACTTTAAGGGAAATTAATTGTTCAGTAAAGGTTGTGGTTTATGAAGGGCAGTGTGTTTGACAGGTATAGACTGACAAATCAGACAGCTTGTGATTCTCTGGAAATTCACTGGATGTGTTTTCAGATATCCATTTTCAATTACATTTTGGTTTGTTTACTGAAATTGGCAATGTTTTGAATATATTTTTAATATATAATTGGCAATGATTTGTAGGCTAAATATTGTATTTGTTATGTTATTATTTTACCAAACTAAAATGTTGCACCAAGACACTCCATCACTTACATTTGATGATTTTCTATCATTCTATCCATTTGAAAAGATGAGCAGTAACAGTCATATTTTTTGAAATGTAGATAACCATTATGATCTGTTCATAAATTCAACACATTCAATTGTGTTACTTCGTCTACTCAGTATACTTGCTCTCAGATTAGTTGGTTTGGATAATGTGTTTAATCATTGTCAAAGTTGTGTAGTAGGTATTCTTACTAAAATAGAATGTTGCCCTAAGTCACTTTGATGTTGTCATTCTTTCTTTCTGAATTCAAAGATGTACTGTACAGTAACTATGCCCTTATTTGAAATATCAATAAACATCATAATTCCTCACATTCCATTTAGCCTACTCTGTACTTGCTCTCAGATGTTGGTTTGGATAGTGTGTTTCATTCAAGGGGAAAGTGTATGCAAAACAGCCAGAAAACAGCCAGAATAAATTGAACAGTTTCGTTCCAAAATGCTATATATCCATTTTCAGAAATGTTGGTAAATTAGATTTTATTGTTTAAAGAAATTCTGAAAGAGATTGGTGTGTTTTTTCACTATCTAATGAGGTTGTTCAATGACAAACATGTATTTGTAAAATTTTATTTTTTATATATTTTTTTGGGGGGTAGATCAGCTTTAATAATGCAGATAGATTGTAACTTCCATCAA
Organism: Coregonus clupeaformis; assembly: GCF_020615455.1. Lineage (NCBI taxonomy): Eukaryota > Metazoa > Chordata > Actinopteri > Salmoniformes > Salmonidae > Coregonus > Coregonus clupeaformis. Next base: position 6,577,477 of record NC_059229.1, read on the forward strand.
TTTAATTGTCTGCATCACTTCCAATCCCCCATATGTTTTTTCTCTCGCAAATATATATATATATATATATATATATATATATATATATATATACATATACATACATACACATACATACATACATATAAATATATCTACATACATATATATACATAGCCATTAAAAAATATATATTTCCCTTTATTACTTTCCAACCTCACCACACCTTCCCTAATTGGAGTAAACTAGTGAACAACAATGCTTAGGCCTCTACTTCCAGCTTATACATACTATATATATTTTATATTTTACAATAATTGTATTTTGTTTGTTTTTACTCCTGAACTCCGATCATTTTCATGATGTCCATCTGTTTTGCTTCTATATGCCATAGCTTTCTAACTGTGCTCTTTCACAAAAGCTCTCAACCTATAACCTATATACTTATTTTGGACACAGTATGCTTTACATTAGTTATCTTGTTGTTATTAGTTGTTGTTAGTTGTTATTAGTCCCATCCTTCAACTCCATTCAACACCACCCATCTATCATTTAACACCATCCATATTGGATTTCTATTTGCCATATATTTTTCAACTGTACTGTGATCTTTTACAAAAGTTCTGAACCCTTCTATTCTCATTGTTTCTACAGATTGTAAATTGAAAATAAACATTTTTGCTAAAACATTATTAAATTATTGATCGATTGACTATGACTTTTCAGATCACCCAGTAGTGCTATCTGCATGTTTAGCTCCAGGTAAATATTGCAATCCTTTAGCCATTCCTGGACCTGTGTCCAAAAACATGTATTTGTTAGTACTGCTAGGTTTCACACAGTCAAATGTAACAAATAACTACATTTTTTTATAAAGAAATGTACGAATGATACATTTGTGACATCAATATTTAAAAATTATTTACAAAAAAATTATTCAATACAGTAATATGATATCTGTATGTAGAACATTTACATTTGACATTTTAGTCATTAGCAGATGCACTAATCCAGAGCAATTTACGAAAAGTGCATTCATTTTAAACTTGCTAGGTGAGACAACCACATCCCAGCTAGCACATACAGTGAGAGCGTGGTTGTCCTATGGTTTATTGCATACAACCTTCGCATAACGCAGAGATTCCCAAAGATTTTTGGCCTGCAGTCTCATTTTGATGTCAAAAAATGTTTGCGACCCCACCATGTAAAAAAAGGGGTGTAATCAACGGTCAATGTTTACTTTTTTAATTGGGAGTATGACAGTCTATGATGTTATTTTCCCCCCAGTCTGATTTAGTGCCTGGTCTTGTCCATTCTCTTCTAATGAGGCTTGTGGGCATTGTAGAGGGAAACATAAGACATATGTGTTCCTGGGAGTCTTGTCTTTCAGTGGGTCATAATATTTTGTAGCTTAAACAATTCAAAAGATAGTCAAATTTTTTGGAAGAAAACAGAAACCGCTCTGTTTATTACCACCGTATCTGACGTAACCCCAGTTCTATGAACCAAGCGCAATCATTTGTATTCATTTCAGAGTTTGTCTCCCCATTTAATAGTCAGGCGACCCGTAGTTTGGGAAACACTGCCATAAAATGTCCTACAAGTTTCCTCATGGTTCTATTTAAAGTAATGTTCTCAAAACATTCAGAGAACGTTAAGAAACAAGGTTCTTTTGTGGGAATTTCAGTACTTCAGCATAATGTTTTCTGCAGGTTTCCTCATGGTTCTATTAAAAGTCATGTTCTCAGAACATTAAGAAAACTTTCCATAAAATTCACAAGAAAACATGAGTAAAGTTAAAAAAAAGTTATAAGAATGTTATTAAAAAACATATACATTCCTTTCTTCTCATTTTTTGCTACCCTTCCCCAGATCTGTGCCTCAACACAATCAGGGCACAGCTGGGGGCTGAGGGGGGTCTGTAGCAAGCAGCAACAGTGAGAGACTTATTTCTGGAAAGGTGGATTTTTAGAAGTTGAAGCTCAAACTGTTTGGGCACAGACCTGGATAGTACGATAGAGCTCTGCAGGATATCTCTACAGTAGATTGCAACCCCACCCCCTTTGGCAGTTCTATCGAGATGGAAAATGTTGTAGTTGGGGATGGACATTTCTGAATTTTTGATGTCCTTCCTAAGCCAGGATTCAGACACTGCTAGAACATCAGGGTTGGCGGAGTGTGCTAACGCAGTGAATAACTCAAACTTAGGGAGGAGGCTTCGAATGTTAACGTGCAAGAAACCAAGGTTTTTACGGGTACAGAAGTCAACAAATGATAATGCCTGGGGAGTAGGAGTGATACTGGAGACTACAGAGGAGGAGTAGAATAAGGATACGGCTAAAGGCGTTAAGTACTGGTCTTCTAGTGCATTGGGTACAGAGAAAAAAAGGGGCAGATTTCCGGGCATTGTAGAATAGATTCAGGGCATTATGTACAGACAAGGATATGGAAGGATATGAGTACAGTGGAGGTAAACCTAAGCGTTGGGTAACGATGAAAGAGATACCATCACTGGAGGCACCGATTGAGTCGGTCTCCGCGTGTATGGGGTGTGGGACAAAGGAGCTATCTAAGGCAGGTTGAGCTGGGCTGGGGGATCTACAGTGAAATAGTACAATAAGAAATAACCGAAACAGCAATAAGCAAGGCATATTGACATGGGAGAGAGGCATAAAGCAATCACAGGTGTTATTCGAGAGAGCTAAGACAACAGCTGGTAATGGCGACAAAGTTTGGGCTGAGGCTAAACATAAACAGGATGCGGTACCGTAAAAAGGAACAGTCCAGCAGGCATCAGCTGTGTAGCTGAGTTATCATAAGGTCCGGTGAACAGCAATAGGAGAGTTCGGAGGTAGTTCCGGGTTTGCTATAGCACTGGCGAGCAAGAGGCCACGGCTAGCGTGTGCTAGCGGGCCGGGGCTAGCAGATGGATCTTCGTGGTCGACGTCGTAATGGGAAGCCTGTTGTAACCACATCAGACGATTTCGTCGGGAGACCAGTCGTTTTGGTTGCAGCTAGCTAGCTGCGATGATCCGGTGTTAAAGGTCCAGTGATTCAGTGATTCTGGCAGAAAAAATGATATGTTCTGGGTCGATAACGCGCTGTGCAGATAGTGCAGACTGGCCGATAATAGTCCAGGCTAGAGCTGGATGGTAGGTAGTGCAGGCCACGGACAATGGTGAAAAAACGCTAACGTGGCTAATAGCAAGTAGCTAGTTAGCTGGCTACTCCCGTCCGGTAGACAGAGAGGTAGATAGCCGGGATATGGGGCTAGCTCAAGGCTAACTGGTGCTTGCTTCGAGGGCAGTGGTGATTAGCCAAACAGCAACATCCATTCGGTTGTGACTAGCTAGTTGCGATCCGGTGTTAATGTCCAGTGATTCAGGTGAATCCGATGTTCTGGGTGAAAACCGCTAACGGTGGCTAATAGCAAGTATCTAGTTAGCTGGCTAGCTAGTTTCAACTGGAGATTGTAGATAAAAGGTAAGTCAATAATAGAATCCGTTCCACATTGAGTGAGGCGGGTTGCAGGAAAGTATATTTTGTAGAAGGATGAAAAGTGTGATAGGGAAATATGTACGAAAAATACAAAAAATACAAAAAACTGGCTATTTACACAGACACACAACAAAGAACACGACCGCACTGCTACGCCATCTTGGATATATAATCTCCACCCAGCACATCCAGAAGGGGACTGGCCACCCCTCAGAGCCTGGTTTCTCTCTAGGTTACTTCCTAGGTTTCTGCCTTTCTAGGGAGTTTTTCCTAGACACCGTGCTTTTACATCTGCATAGCTTGCTGTTTGAGGTTTTAGGGTTTCTGTATAGCACTTTGTGACATCTGCTGATGTAAAAAGGGCTTTATAAATAAAATGTGATTGATTGATTGATTGTAGTACAGAAAAGCCAAGCCCCCATGTATCAGTGGAGGCTGGTGAGGGGAGGACGGCTCATAGTAATGGCTGGAAAGGAATGGATTGAATGAAAGGTTAGCAAACATATGGAAACCATGTGCTTGATACCATAACATTCATTCTGTTTCAGCCGGTACTATGAGCCGTCCTCTGATTTAAATTGCCACTAGCCACCACTGCTATGTATGAGTCAGTAAAAGTAATTGGCAGATCTGAAGTAGTTTCAAGTAACAATGGCTTTCTACTACTTACTTAAAATGCATACTATTTAGAATGCACTGCTTAGTAAAAACGAATGCAGTACACAACTAATATCAACATACTATGCTCATCCATGCTGCGAAGGTGTCATCTAATGATCAGTTGCTTTGAATACCGCCATTCTGATTATCAGCTGTGGTCAAAAACATTCTCTTCCTCAGTAGTGTGCAGAAAATTCTACTAGATGAAAAGCCGAAATCAGTACATCCTGCAATTTAAAGCATACTACATTTCTGAAATTTCACATACTGTATAACGTTCTATTTTCGCATACTCAAAATGCCTACTATTTAGAACACTAGAATGGGTATTCGGACACGGCCCATGAAACATTTTTCGTCTTAGGGGAGACGGTCAAGGAGACAAAACAGAGTCTAGAGGAGCTGATGGCTCAGATGAGGAAGATATAGCTAGGACCAGAAGATACCTCTGTTTTCAGACAACCCTCATAGGATAAGTCACAAATGAAACCCAATTCTATAGAGTGCACTACTTTTGACCAGAGCCATTCTGTTAAATTAGCTTAAGCTTGAAGTAATGGACCAGGTACATACAAATCTTAGCTGTATAATTAATTGTGCTTATGTATCACCTGTTGACCGAGAGGAAAGATTGTTGTAACACTCGGAATTTAATAAGTAATCAATCACTGCATTATGGATGCAATTACTACGACTGTATAGAACTTCTAAAAACGTTTTGAATGATGATGAATGAGGCCCAACATTTCTCTGCATGACAAACCTGCCTTTACTGTATCTGCTCCATGTCTAGCTCTGGTACAGGGCCTAACATGTGGTTTGAGCCTTAATAGATCAAGCTGCACATAACGCCCTGGACCAGAGCTACTCCATGTCATACTCTTAGCTGTTTAAACTGATATATACACTACCGGTCAAATGTTTTAGAACACCTACTCATTCAAGGGTTTTTCTTTCTTTTTACTATTTTCTACATTGTAACTACATCAAAACTATGAAATAACACATATGGAATCATTTACTAACCAAAAAAGGGTTAAACAAATCAAGATATATTTTATATTTGAGATTCTTCAAATAGCCACCTTTTGCCTTGATGACAGCTTTGCACACTCTTGGCATTCTCTCAACCAGCTTCATGAGGTAGTCACCTGGAATACATTTCAATTAACAGGTGTGCCTTCTTAAAAGTTAATTTGTGGTAGGTGGGGTATACAGAAGATAGCCCTATTTGGTAAAAGACCAAGCACATATTATGGAAAGAACAGGTCAAATAAGAAAATAGAAACGACAATCCATCATTATTTTAAGACATGAAGGTCAGTCAACACTGAACATTTCAAGAACTTTGAACGTTTCTTCAAGTGCAGTTGCAAAAACCATCAAGAGCTATGATGAAACTGGATCTCATGAGGACCGCCACAGGAATGGAAGACCCAGAGTTACCTCTGCTGCAGAGAATAAGTTCATTAGAGTCACCAGCCTCAGAAATTGCAGCCCAAATAAATAACAGACACATCTCAACATCAATTGTTCAGAGGAGACTGTATGAATCAGGCCTTCATGGTCGAATTGCTGCAAAGAAACCACTACTAAAGGACACCATTAAGAAGAAGAGACTTGCTTGGGCCAAGAAACATGAGCAATGGACATGAGACCGGTGGAAATGTGTCCTTTGGTCTGTAGTCCAAATTTGAGATTTTTGGTTCCAACCGCCGTGTCTTTGTGAGACGTGGTATGGGTGAACGGATGATCTCCGCATGTGTATTTCCCACGTAAAAGCATGGAAGAGGAGGTGTTATGGTGTGGGGGTGCTTTGCTGGTGACACTGTCTGTGATTTATTTAGAATTCAAGGCACACTTAACCAGCATGGCTACCACAGCATTCTGCAGCGATACGCCATCCCATCTGGTTTGGGCTTAGTGGGACTATCATTTATTTTTCAACAGGACAATGACACAACCCACCTGCAGGTTGTGTAAGGGCTATTTTACCAAGAAAGGGAGTGATGGAGTGCTGCATCAGATGACCTGGCCTCCACAATCCCCCGACCTCAACCAAATTGAGATGGTTTGGGATGATTCTATGAAATACAAAATATATTTTGATTTCTTTAACATCTTTTTGGTTACTACATGATTCCATATGTGTTATTTCATAGTTTTGATGTCTTCACTATTATTCCACAATGTAAAAATCCAGAAAACCCCTTGTTTCCTTCCTCCTTTGGGTACATTGACTTCAATACAAAACCTAGGAGGCTCATGGTTCTCACCCCCTTCCATAGACTTACACGGTAATTATGAAAACTTCCAGAGGACTTCTTCCAACCTATCAGAGCTCTTGCAGCATGAACTGAAATGTTGTCCACCCAATCAAAGGATCAGGTAATGAATCTAGTACTGAAAGCAAAAGCTACAGCTAGTTGCACTGCAGTGCATAACATGTGGTGAGTAGTTGACTCAAAGAGAGAGAAAGACAACATTTAAACAGTTTTTAACTAATTAATTTATTCAGAAATGAGAGAGATTGAGAGCTGTATTTCGTTTGATTTTATATTAGATTTTTTCACTTTCAATACTTAGCTATTAAATGCAGCTAGCTAGTTTAACCTACTCAAACACCTGGGTCAAACAGAGGGATGCTATGTTAACTAGCTGGCTATGGCTATCCAACACTGGAACTCTTCCAAGTCAAGGTAAGCTTTTGGTTTTGTTAATTTGTTGCCACCGGGGCCCTCCGGTGTAACTGCTAAATTGCTTACTGTCTGTACACTGTACTGCATAATTTTTGCGGGTTTACTAACACATTAGTTCTATTAGCTATGTTGACTATGATGTTTCTTTAGCTAATATGGTGACAATGATGTAGGCTGTGTTTTTTGCCTGGTCACAGATAGCTGATGTGTTGTGCATTGAAGTCCACAAGCAAATTGAAAAGGTGAGAGAAGGAAAGCACGAAAATGCGAGAACGAATGCAACGTGGCCGCTATAAAAGTGAACTGTGCTTACGTGTGATCAGGGGTGTATTCATTCCGCCGATTCTGTTGACAAACCTTTCTTAAACGGAAGCAAACGGAACAAAAAGGGGATAAACATACCTGAATTTGGCCAATAGAAACTCTCGTTTGCAACTGTTGATTACACCCTAGATCAGCTAGATGCAGGCAAGAGTGGGCAAGGCGGTATTGAATGTGTCACTGTCTGTCGCCTCAAATGTTTTCTCTGGACCTGTGTGCACCTGCATTGTAAACTTTCATTTATAGACTAGCTTGTAGCAACCACATGATGGGTATAAGGAACATTCAAGCATCATGTTGAAGCTTACACCTATCGTTGTTACATTGAACTGGGTGAATGGAATATGAACGACAGTCATCCAATATGCTGTAATAGAAATAAGGCCATGCTCATGAAAAAAATTTTCGTCCTCCCTCACCTTAAACGGCACCGACCGCCACTGCTGTAAATATGTTTCTTTCAGCTTTTTAGAGACAACAACACACCCTCAATTATGATATCAGTGTCCTGAAATGCATTGACATCTAGATTTGATCAACAGCCAAATGTATCATGCAGCGTCGGTGTCGTAGGCCTACAGAACATGAACTTTAAACCTGTCATAGAGTACAGAGAACGTACATTGCTTGTGATCCTGGGAGTTTACAATGGAGCTAAAATAGCTTTATAATGGCTGATGATGCAAGTAATATTTTCCCTGATGTCACTTATGTAACTGTAATAATCTGTTTCCACTTTTAATTGGGCTGGCCAAAGATGTTTAAATGAGAGAAATGCCACCTGGTGGCAACGAATGGAACAACGGGAAAAACACATTCTATAAATAATATTCAATTTGCTATATGATAGAGCCATATAAGAGTTATAAGGTAACATGAGTAAATTACATCAGTTATCATTCAGCTGATGCAATCCTGTCAGAAGGGAAATATTACAGTATGCAACCATGACATATATATAGAGACGAGGCTTGAACCCCCGTTTGCAGGGGTATGTGTGGTCCATTACCACTTCACCAGATCCCGGAACTATCTGGCCTTCTCAGTTTATATCCTGGACCTTCTCATCAACTGAGGTGGACACCACCTTCCCATCCACCATCTCCTCCACGATCACCCTCACACGCTTCTGCATGTGTGGGTTGTACTCTGTGGAAAGAGCCACAAAACAGGAATTCATTAATTAATTAATTGTGCGTATGATGGGTAACAACACTTGATTCTTTCACTGATTCATTCATTGTATTAATCATTCTCCTGCTTGCTCACCTTCCACCACTTCCTGGACTTGTTGTACTTCCTGGACCTTCTCAACCACGATCACTTTCCTGACCTCCTGTCGGGTCTCTACATGCCTACTGGTAGATACACAGGGGAAGAACACTTCCGGTCAGCTAAACTCACAAACACACATCTTGATCTTTTAGTTTGCAATGAGGTTCCAATAAGCAGCTGTCATCCCCCCCCCATCCCTTCCCCCTCCCTCTCTTTCCTCCTCTCCATTATCCCCTCTCACCTGAGTCCCTCTCCATCTAGCAGCCTCCTGTACTCAGCGATCTCCATCTCCAGCCTCATCTTGATGTCCAGGAGGATCTGGTACTCGGAGGCCTGCTGCTGGATGCTGACGTTGAGCTGCTGAAGCTCCTCCTCCATGCTGTTGATATGAACCTGCAGCTGGCTCAGCTGGGAGCCATAGCGACCATTTATATCAGTGACGCTCTGCTCCAGGTACCCCTTCTAGGAATGTGTTTATGTTTGTAAGGGATGAAGAAAGGAGAGGGTAGTAGAAATTGATGAACAGGGAGATGAAGAAGGGTAGAGATAGTTAGATTGGTGCACATAAAGCTGTTAGAACACCTTGACATTAGACCACAGTGGAGGTCTGAAAACATCTAACAAACTTTGATTTTGGACTGTAATGTTCCTTTATGACATAAAGGAATTCCATATTTTAGGAACAGAGATAGGGTAAAGACAAATGCTATATGTTTAGGGATTCTGATTCACTAAGATGTTTTGACATCATACCTGAGTGAGCAGGCCATGCAGTTCAATCTCCAGGCTCTGGAAGGTCCTCTTCAGGTCGGTCACCTGAGACTGAGAGGTCTTCACCTCTGTGGTGCTGGTGGTGATCTGGTTCTGAAGCACCTCCACCTGACACACACAAACACACACACATCGTTTTAGTCAATAGTATAGTACCACTTGTAGTGTCTAAGCAATTTATGACTTTTTGCAAATGGTATTTTAGAGGATGTTGATTCAACTTAGGGAAGTATCTGGAGAGCAGTTCTATAAGGGCACCCTAAAACAGAGGAAGTCTGTTGTGTGGAGTCATGGGATTGGTCTGTAGGGGAAACCACCCATATCATGTCGCAGATTATAAATACCATGATTAAAACAAAGGACGGGGAGTAACAACATATTAGATCGGGTCCGTTGTTCTCCAGATGCCTGCAGAAGTCTGTAAATTGACGCTGAAATCTTTTGATATAATAAACCTTTATAATCAAAGTACAGTGTAAGCGGACTCCTTGTTCTCACAGCATAATAGGCATCATTATTTAGTTACTACACACTTCACAAAACACATTTAGGGACCCGGGCCCACACACTTTGAGTACCCCTGTCCTATTTTCAGAGGTTGTTTCACCTTGCTCTTGAACCACTCGGCAGCATCTCTCTGGTTCTTCGCCACCATGCCCTCATACTGGGTCCTCATCTCCTCCAGCACCTTGCTCATGTCCACTGAGGAAGCACAGTCCATCTCCACATTCACAGCACCACACTGCTCCGTCCGCATCAAATGCATCTCCTAACAACAAGAAAAGGGGGACAAATTGTGTCATAATACCTGGGATTTGTAGTTTACTTATATACAGGGAAGGCTAAAAGTATGTGAAAACAATGAGTTACTGTATATTTCAGTACTAATAACTGTGAAGTTGCCATAGATTTGTTGTGGTTGAGTTTTGCCCCCTTGTGGCCAAACATGGAAAGGTCTCAAACCCACTGAGAGTTAATAAATACATTCAAGTGCAAAAACATTGCAAAAACTACAGGGGGAGCAATGGTGTCCAAATGAAAAAAACACGTGGCTGTCCTGGCACATTGACACTTCAGCCAATAGCACAAGCGTTAAGACTTGAGTGTGTGACGAGAATTGAGGAGGTTACCTCCTCATGGTTCTTCCTGAGGTAGACCAGCTCCTCCTTCAGCCCCTCAATCTGCATCTCCAGGTCTCCTCTGGCATGTGTAAAGCTGTCTAGGACTCCTCTCAGACGAGCCACATCCCCTTCCGTTGTCATACGCATGTTAGCCTCCTTCTCTAACCTATACGGGTTGAGGAGAGGAGAGAGCTTGATTAGTTCCATCTCACAACAAACCAAGATACAAATTGTCCAACAGTATACTGATCCATAGCCCCTGCCTACCCCCATAAGCATTTCTGTAGATCTGGGAGGATTGGATGTACTCAATCTCGAACATATAGGCCAAGAGCTACAAACTGAAACAGTACACTCACAGAAGCGGTGTACAGTACAGAGAGGAAGTGCACCTACTTCATCTTGAAGTCATCAGCTGCAAGTCTGGCATTATCCACCCGCAGGATCATCTGAGAGTTCTCCACAGACCTGGCATGGATCTAGGAACAGGAGGACAGCCACAGTCAATGGAATGTAATAACAGTGTCATCTATGTATGGGATATAATGTGTTTAGATCAGCAGATCTGGGTCATGTCTATTGTTCATTCATATACAACAAGGCACAGTTTTTCAACGATCAACAAGATAAATACTGAGACAATAGGAATTACTCCTCTAATCTATCACTTAGATTAGAGGAAAGTATTCAGACCCCTTGACTTTTTCCACATTTTGTTATGTTACAGCCTTATTCTAAAATTGATTGAATAAATAAAAAATCCTCTGCAATCTACACACAATACCCCATAATTACGAAGCTAAAACAGTTTTTTTTTAAACATTTTTGCACATCTATTAAAAACAAAAACAGAAATACCTTATTTGCATAAGTATTCAGACCCTTTGCTATGAGACTCGAAATTGAGCTCAGGTGTATTCTGTTTCCATTGATCTTCCTTGAAATATTTCTACAACTTGATTGGAGTCCACCTGTGGTAAAATAAATTGATTGGACATGATTTGGAAAGGCCCACACCTGTCTATATATGAGGTCCCACAGTTGACAGTGCATGTCAGAGCAAAATCCAAGCCATGAGGTCGAAGGAATTGTCTGTAGAGCTCTGAGACAGGATTGTGTCGAGGCAAAAATCTGGGGAAGGGTATCAAAAGATGTCTGCAGCATTGAAGGTCCCCAAGAACAGAGTGGCCTCCATCATTCTTAAGTGGAAGAAGTTTGGAAACACCAAGACTCTTCCTAGAGCTGACCACCTGGCCAAACTGAGCAATCGGGGGAGAAGGGCCTTGGTCAGGGAGGTGACCAAGAACCCGATGGTCACTCTGACAGAGCTTTAGAGTTCCTCTGTGGAGATGGGAGAACCTTCCAGAAGGACAACCATCTCTGCAGCACTCCACCAACCGGGCCTTTATGGTACAATGGCCAGACGGAAGCCACTCCTCAGTAAAAGCCACATGACAGCCCGCTTGGAGTTTGCCAAAAGGCACCTAAAGACACTCAGACCATGAGAAACAAGATTCTCTGGTCTGATGAACCCAAGATTGAACTCTTTGGCCTGAATGCCAAGCGTCACGTCTGGAGGAAACCTGGCACCATCCCTACGTTAAAGCATGGTGGTGGCAGCATCATGCTGTGGGGATATTTTTCAGCGGCAAGGACTGGGAGACTAGTCAGGATCGAGGCAAAGATGAACGGAGCAAAGTACAGAGAGAGATCCTTGATGAAAACCTGCTCAGGACCTCAGACTGGGTCGAAGGTTCACCTTCCAACAGGACAACAACCCTAAGCACACAGCCAAGACAATGCATGATTTGCTTCGGGACAAGTCTTAGAATGTCCTTGAGTGGCCCAGCCATAGCCCGGACTTGAACCCGATCAAACATCTCTGGAGAGACCTGAAAATAGCTGTGCAGCAACGCTCCCCACTCAACCTGACATATCTTATGAGGATCTGCAGCGAGGAATGGGAGAAACTCTCCAAATGCAGGTATGCCAAGCTTGTAGTGTCATACCCAAGAAGACTGAGGCTGTAATCACTGCCAAAAGTGCTTCAACAAAGTACTGAGTAAAGGGTCTGAATACTTATGTAAATGTGATATTTAAGTTGTTGTTTTTTATATACATTTGCTAAAATATGTAAACAATGTTGATTCAACCAGTGTGTGCCCAGTGGGTTGCTACATTAAAACTACATTACCCAGAAGTACCTTGTTGCGGATGTCTGCGATGGTGGCATAGAACCCACTGAGGTCCTTCTTGTGAGTCGGTGATCTCATCTCGTAGAACTCTTTGATCTGCAGCTCCAACTTGCCATAGGACCTATGGGTGCCATTTGGGGCGCATTCCATCACGTTATGTGAATCAGTGCACTCCCATAACATAATCCCCAACATAATGGAATTTAAAATAAATGATCAAATCCTGCTATGTCATTGTCCTCATTGCGTATTTAGGAACATGTGTTTATAATAGTAATACAGGTGTGTCTTTTAATAATAATAAGACTTATCCTTGGAGATTTACAGGCAAACTAGAGGTTAGTGGAGGGAATCAGTACAGTTAATGGGTCTATCAGAAATGGCACACTATTCCCTATATAGAGCACTACTTTTGACCAGAGCTCTATGGGCTTTGTTGTGCACTACATAGGGAATAGGGTGCCATTTGGGGCGCATGCCATCATGTTATGTGAATCTGCACACTCCCATTAGATAATCCCCAACATAATGGAATTTAAAATAAATGATCAAATCCTGCTATGTCATTGTCCTCATCAGTGGTGTAAAGTACTTCAGTAAAAATAGTTTAAAGTACTTCTTAAGTAGGTTTTGGGGTATCTGTACTTTACTTTACTATTTATATTTTTGACAACTGTTATTTTTACTCCACTACATTCCTAAAGAAAATAATGTACTTTTTACTCCATACATTTTCCCTGACACCCAAAAGCACTCATTACACTTTGAATGCTTAGCAGGGCAGGAAAATGGTCCAATTCACACTCTTATCAAGAGAACATCCCTGGTCGTCCCTACACAAACGCTTTGCTTGTAAATTATGTCAGAGTGTTGGTGTGTGCACAAAAATCCGCACAAAAATGTAAATAAATAATTGTGCCGTCTGGGTTGTTTAATATAAGGAATGTGAAATTATTTATACTTTTACTTTTGATACTTAAGTATTTTTGAGCAATTACATTTACTTTTGATACTTAAGTATATTTAAAACCAAAGACTTTTGGACTTTTACTCAGGTAGTATTTTACTCCGTGACCTTCACTTTTACTTGAGTCATCTTTTATTAAGGTATCTTTACTTTTACTCAAGGATGAAAATTGGATAGTTTTTCCACCACTGGTCCTGATTATGTATTTAGGAATGCGTTTATAATAGTAATACAGGTGTTTCTTTTAATAATAATGAGACTTCTCCTTGGAGCTATACAGGCAAACTATAGGTTACTGTTTCTTCTCAATAGCAATTTTACAATTAGAAAAGTTAATGATGGAATAAATCGTTTTTAAAAAGTTAAAAGTTAAGTAAAAGTGTTTATATATATATATATATATATATATATATATATATGGGGTCAATTTACTGTAGACTACTGCATTATCACATTTAATTTAACATTGTGGATCATATTCAAGAAAGGGGTTATTTAAAACAAAAATGTATAAATGTATGGGGTCAATTTACTGTAGCCTACTGTATAAACACATTTAGTTGAACATTGTGGATAGTATTGACAAAAGGGGTTATTTAAAACAAAAATGCTTTATAACAAAGATTGATTATAATTTGCTCATTAACAAAATCTGGCAGGTAGCTTAGTGGTTAAGCGCATTGTGCCAGTAACCGAAAGGTTGCTGGTTCTAATCCCTGAACCAACTAGGTGAAAAAATCTGACGATGTGCCCTTGAGCAAGGCACTTAACCCTTGTAAGTCACTCTGGATAAGAGCGTCTGCTAAGTGACTTAAATGTAAATCACATTTAATTTAACATTGTGGATCATATTCATGAAAGGGGTTGTTTAAAACAAAAATGTATCTATTTATGGGGCCAATTTACTGTAGCCTACTGCATTATCACATTTAATTGAACATTGTGGATAGTATTGATGAAAGAGGTTATTTAAAACCAAAATGTATTAATGTATGGGGTCAATTTACTGTAGCCTACTGTATTATCACATTTAATTGAACATTGTGGATAGTATTGATAAAAGGGGTTATTTAAAACAAAAATGCTTGATAACAATGATTAAAGACAATTTGCTCATAGCTTAATCTCCATCCACATCCCCGTCACTCTTCCTTACCTTTTCCAGGTAGGTGGCCAAACGGTCGTTCAGATTCTGCATGGTATGCTTCTCGTTGGCGCTGATAGTGATCTGGCCTGGCCCGTCCATAGAGAAAGAGGATTGAGAGATACGGGTGCCGTATCCCCCCGCACCTCCGTATACACTCGGCGCGCGACTGCTCCCAAGAGATGACACGCTCATACGGTACCTACCGCTTCCCAAACCGTTGGAAAACTGAATCCCACCGGTAGAACTGAGGCCACTCGAACCGACACCGCTACGTGAGCTGTAGCTACGGCTACTACTGCGACTGGCTACAATGGACATGGCGAGAGATAGTCTGGCGATGCGTCCTGGGAGGTTAAAGTGCGTTCTTCCGAGTTGGAGGCGACAGGTAAAATAACCCCTTTTGTGTCCTCGAGCTTCTTTTACAGTTGGATTAAGCATGATTGACCACGTCACCACTATTCCTTGGAATGAAAGTATATCTAATTGTTTTGTTAAGTAGGTGGGTACAGGGTTTGCAACAACTATGTAACAAGAGACATCAAGTCACTAAGGACTTTAAGGGAAATTAATTGTTCAGTAAAGGTTGTGGTTTATGAAGGGCAGTGTGTTTGACAGGTATAGACTGACAAGTCAGACAGCTTGTGATTCTCTGGAAATTCACTGGATGTGTTTTCAGATATCCATTTTCAATTACATTTTGGTTTGTTTACTGAAATTGGCAATGTTTTGAATATATTTTTAATATATAATTGGCAATGATTTGTAGGCTAAATATTGTATTTGTTATGTTATTATTTTACCAAACTAAAATGTTGCACCAAGACACTCCATCACTTACATTTGATGATTTTCTATCATTCTATCCATTTGAAAAGATGGGCAGTAACAGTCATATTTTTTGAAATGTAGATAACCATTATGATCTGTTCATAAATTCAACACATTCAATTGTGTTACTTCGTCTACTCAGTATACTTGCTCTCAGATTAGTTGGTTTGGATATTGTGTTTAATCATTGTCAAAGTTGTGTAGTAGGTATTCTTACTAAAATAGAATGTTGCCCTAAGTCACTTTGATGTTGTCATTCTTTCTTTCTGAATTCAAAGATGTACTGTACAGTAACTATGCCCTTATTTGAAATATCAATAAACATCATAATTCCTCACATTCCATTTAGCCTACTCTGTACTTGCTCTCAGATGTTGGTTTGGATAGTGTGTTTCAGTCAAGGGGAAAGTGTATGCAAAACAGCCAGAAAACAGCCAGAATAAATTGAACAGTTTCGTTCCAAAACGCTATATATCCATTTTCAGAAATGTTGGTAAATTAGATTTTATTGTTTAAAGAAATTCTGAAAGAGATTGGTGTGTTTTTTCACTATCTAATGAGGTTGTTCAATGACAAACATGTATTTGTAAATTTTTATTTTTTATATATTTTTTGGGGGGGTAGATCAGCTTTAATAATGCAGATAGATTGTAACTTCCATCAATTTAATTGTCTGCATCACTTCCAATCCCCCATATGTTTTTTTCTCTCGCAAATATATAATATATATATATATATATATATATATATATATATATATATATAAATATATATACATATACATACATACACATACATACATACATATAAATATATCTACATACATATATATACATATCCATTAAAAAATATATATTTCCCTTTATTACTTTCCAACCTCACCACACCTTCCCTAATTGGAGTAAACTAGTGAACAACAATGCTTAGGCCTCTACTTCCAGCTTATACATACTATATATATTTTATATTTTTACAATAATTGTATTTTGTTTGTTTTTACTCCTGAACTCCGATCATTTTCATGATGTCCATCTGTTTTGCTTCTATATGCCATAGCTTTCTAACTGTGCTCTTTCACAAAAGCTCTCAACCTATAACCTATATACTTATTTTGGACACAGTATGCTTTACATTAGTTATCTTGTTGTTATTAGTTGTTGTTAGTTGTTATTAGTCCCATCCTTCAACTCCATTCAACACCACCCATCTATCATTTAACACCATCCATATTGGATTTCTATTTGCCATATATTTTTCAACTGTACTGTGATGTTTTACAAAAGTTCTGAACCCTTCTATTCTCATTGTTTCTACAGATTGTAAATTGAAAATAAACATTTTTGCTAAAACATTATTAAATTATTGATCGATTGACTATGACTTTTCAGATCACCCAGTAGTGCTATCTGCATGTTTAGCTCCAGGTAAATATTGCAATCCTTTAGCCATTACTGGACCTGTGTCCAAAAACATGTATTTGTTAGTACTGCTAGGTTTCACACAGTCAAATGTAACAAATAACTACATTTTTTATAAAGAAATGTACGAATGATACATTTGTGACATCATTATTTAAAAATTATTTACAAAAAAAATATTAAATACAGTAATATGATATCTGTATGTAGAACATTTACATTTGACATTTTAGTCATTAGCAGATGCACTAATCCAGAGCAATTTACGAAAAGTGCATTCATTTTAAACTTGCTAGGTGAGACAACCACATCCCAGCTAGCACATACAGCTTGGTGAGAGCGTGGTTGTCCTATGGTTTATTGCATACAACCTTCGCATAACGCAGAGATTCCCAAAGATTTTTGGCCTGCAGTCTCATTTTGATGTCAAAAAATGTTTGTGACCCCACCATGTAAAAGAAGTGATGTAATCAACGGTCAATGTTTACTTTTTTAATTGGGAGTATGACAGTCTATGATGTTATTTTCCCCCCAGTCTGATTTAGTGCCTGGTCTTGTCCATTCTCTTCTAATGAGGCTTGTGGGCATTGTAGAGGGAAACATAAGACATATGTGTTCCTGGGAGTCTTGTCTTTCAGTGATGTGGTCATAATATTTTGTAGCTTAAACAATTGAAAAGATAGTCAAATTTTTTGGAAGAAAACAGAAACCGCTCTGTTTATTACCACCGTATCTGACGTAACCCCAGTTCTATGAACCAAGCGCAATCATTTTGTATTCATTTCAGAGTTTGTCTCCCCATTTAATAGTCAGGCGACCCGTAGTTTGGGAAACACTGCCATAAAATGTCCTACAAGTTTCCTCATGGTTCTATTTAAAGTAATGTTCTCAAAACATTCAGAGAACGTTAAGAAACAAGGTTCTTTTGTGGGAATTTCAGTACTTCAGCATAATGTTTTCTGCAGGTTTCCTCATGGTTCTATTAAAAGTCATGTTCTCAGAACATTAAGAAAACTTTCCATAAAATCCACAAGAAAACATGAGTAAAGTTAAAAAAAGTTATAAGAATGTTATTAAAAAACATATACATTCCTTTCTTCTCATTTTTTGCTACCCTTCCCCAGATCTGTGCCTCAACACAATCAGGGCACAGCTCGGGGCTGAGGGGGGTCTGTAGCAAGCAGCAACAGTGAGAGACTTATTTCTGGAAAGGTGGATTTTTTGAAGTTGAAGCTCAAACTGTTTGGGCACAGACCTGGATAGTACGATAGAGCTCTGCAGGATATCTCTACAGTAGATTGCAACCCCACCCCCTTTGGCAGTTCTATCGAGATGGAAAATGTTGTAGTTGGGGATGGACATTTCTGAATGTTTTATGTCCTTCCTAAGCCAGGATTCAGACACTGCTAGGACATCAGGGTTGGCGGAGTGTGCTAACGCAGTGAATAACTCAAACTTAGGGAGGAGGCTTCGAATGTTAACGTGCAAGAAACCAAGGCTTTTACGGTTACAGAAGTCAACAAATGATAATGCCTGGGGAGTAGGAGTGATACTGGAGACTACGGAGAGGAGGAGTAGAATAAGGATACGGCTAAAGGCTTTAAGTACTGGTCTTCTAGTGCATTGGGTACAGAGAAAAAAAGGGGCAGATTTCCGGGCATTGTAGAATAGATTCAGGGCATTATGTACAGACAAGGATATGGAAGGATATGAGTACAGTGGAGGTAAACCTAAGCGTTGGGTAACGATGAAAGAGATACCATCACTGGAGGCACCGATTGAGTCGGTCTCCGCGTGTATGGGGTGTGGGACAAAGGAGCTATCTAAGGCAGGTTGAGCTGGGCTGGGGGATCTACAGTGAAATAGTACAATAAGAAATAACCGAAACAGCAATAAGCAAGGCATATTGACATGGGAGAGAGGCATAAAGCAATCACAGGTGTAATTTGAGAGAGCTAAGACAACAGCTGGTAATGACGACACAGTTTGGGCTGAGGCTAAACATAAACAGGATGCGGTACCGTAAAAAGGAACAGTCCAGCAGGCATCAGCTGTGTAGCTGAGTTATCATAAGGTCCGGTGAACAGCAATAGGAGAGTTCGGAGGTAGTTCCGGGTTTGCTATAGCACTGGCGAGCAAGAGGCCACGGCTAGCGTGTGCTAGCGGGCCGGGGCTAGCAGATGGATCTTCGTGGTCGACGTCGTAACGGGAAGCCTGTTGTAACCACATCAGACGATTTCGTCGGGAGACCAGTCGTTTTGGTTGCAGCTAGCTAGCTGCGATGATCCGGTGTTAAAGGTCCAGTGATTCAGTGATTCTGGCAGAAAAAACGATATGTTCTGGGTCGATAACGGGCTGTGCAGATAGTGCAGACTGGCCGATAATAGTCCAGGCTAGAGCTGGCTGGTAGGTAGTGCAGGCCACGGGCAATGGTGAAAAAACGCTAACGTGGCTAATAGCAAGTAGCTAGTTAGCTGGCTACTCCCGTCCGGTAGACAGAGAGGTAGATAGCCGGGATATGGGGCTAGCTCAAGGCTAACTGGTGCTTGCTTCGAGGGCAGTGGTGATTAGCCAAACAGCAACATCCATTCGGTTGTGACTAGCTAGTTGCGATCCGGTGTTAATGTCCAGTGATTCAGTGAATCCGATGTTCTGGGTGAAAACCGCTAACGGTGGCTAATAGCAAGTATCTAGTTAGCTGGCTAGCTAGTTTCAACTGGAGATTCTAGATAAAAGGTAAGTCAATAATAGAATCCGTTCCACATTGAGTGAGGCGGGTTGCAGGAAAGTATATTTTGTAGAAGGATGAAAAGTGTGATAGGGAAATATGTACGAAAAATACAAAAAATACAAAAAACTGGCTATTTACACAGACACACAACAAAGAACACGACCGCACTGCTACGCCATCTTGGATATATAATCTCCACCCAGCACATCCAGAAGGGGACTGGCCACCCCTCAGAGCCTGGTTTCTCTCTAGGTTACTTCCTAGGTTTCTGCCTTTCTAGGGAGTTTTTCCTAGACACCGTGCTTTTACATCTGCATAGCTTGCTGTTTGAGGTTTTAGGGTTTCTGTATAGCACTTTGTGACATCTGCTGATGTAAAAAAGGGCTTTATAAATAAAATGTGATTGATTGATTGATTGTAGTACAGAAAAGCCAAGCCCCCATGTATCAGTGGAGGCTGGTGAGGGGAGGACGGCTCATAGTAATGGCTGGAAAGGAATGGATTGAATGAAAGGTTAGCAAACATATGGAAACCATGTGCTTGATACCATAACATTCATTCTGTTTCAGCCGGTACTATGAGCCGTCCTCTGATTTAAATTGCCACTAGCCACCACTGCTATGTATGAGTCAGTAAAAGTAATTGGCAGATCTGAAGTAGTTTCAAGTAACAATGGCTTTTCTACTACTTACTTAAAATGCATACTATTTAGAATGCACTGCTTAGTAAAAACGAATGCAGTACACAACTAATATCAACATACTATACTCATCCATGCTGCGAAGGCGTCATCTAATGATCAGTTGCTTTGAATACCGCCATTCTGATTATCAGCTGTGGTCAAAAACATTCTCTTCCTCAGTAGTGTGCAGAAAATTCTACTAGATGAAAAGCCGAAATCAGTACATCCTGCAATTTAAAGCATACTACATTTCTGAAATTTCACATACTGTATAACGTTCTATTTTCGCATACTCAAAATGCCTACTATTTAGAACACTAGAATGGGTATTCGGACACGGCCCATGAAACATTTTTCGTCTTAGGGGAGACGGTCAAGGAGACGGAACAGAGTCTAGAGGAGCTGATGGCTCAGATGAGGAAGATATAGCTAGGACCAGAAGATACCTCTGTTTTCAGACAACCCTCATAGGATACGTCACAAATGAAACCCAATTCTATAGAGTGCACTACTTTTGACCAGAGCCATTCTGTTAAATTAGCTTAAGCTTGAAGTAATGGACCAGGTACATACAAATGTTAGCTGTATAATTAATTGTGCTTATGTATCACCTGTTGACCGAGAGGAAAGATTGTTGTAACACTCGGAATTGAATAAGTAATCAATCACTGCATTATGGATGCAATTACTACGACTGTATAGAACTTCTAAACGTTTTGAATGATGGTGAATGAGGCCCAACATTTCTCTGCATGACAAACCTGCCTTTACTGTATCTGCTCCATGTCTAGCTCTGGTCCAGGGCCTAACATGTGGTTTGAGCCTTAATAGATCAAGCTGCACATAACGCCCTGGACCAGAGCTACTCCATGTCATACTCTTAGCTGTTTAAACTGATATATACACTACCGGTCAAATGTTTTAGAACACCTACTCATTCAAGGGTTTTTCTTTCTTTTTACTATTTTCTACATTGTAACTACATCAAAACTATGAAATAACACATATGGAATCATTTACTAACCAAAAAAGGGTTAAACAAATCAAGATATATTTTATATTTGAGATTCTTCAAATAGCCACCCTTTGCCTTGATGACAGCTTTGCACACTCTTGGCATTCTCTCAACCAGCTTCATGAGGTAGTCACCTGGAATACATTTCAATTAACAGGTGTGCCTTCTTAAAAGTTAATTTGTGGTAGGTGGGGTATACAGAAGATAGCCCTATTTGGTAAAAGACCAAGTACATATTATGGAAAGAACAGGTCAAATAAGAAAATAGAAACGACCATCCATCATTATTTTAAGACATGAAGGTCAGTCAACACTGAACATTTCAAGAATTTTGAACGTTTCTTCAAGTGCAGTTGCAAAAACCATCAAGAGCTATGATGAAACTGGATCTCATGAGGACCGCCACAGGAATGGAAGACCCAGAGTTACCTCTGCTGCAGAGAATAAGTACATTAGAGTTACCAGCCTCAGAAATTGCAGCCCAAATAAATAACAGACACATCTCAACATCAATTGTTCAGAGGAGACTGTATGAATCAGGCCTTCATGGTCGAATTGCTGCAAAGAAACCACTACTAAAGGACACCATTAAGAAGAAGAGACTTGCTTGGGCCAAGAAACACGAGCAATGGACATGAGACCGGTGGAAATGTGTCCTTTGGTCTGTAGTCCAAATTTGAGATTTTTGGTTCCAACCGCCGTGTCTTTGTGAGACATGGTATGGGTGAACGGATTATCTCCGCATGTGTATTTCCCACGTAAAAGCATGGAAGAGGAGGTGTTATGGTGTGGGGGTGCTTTGCTGGTGACACTGTCTGTGATTTATTTAAAATTCAAGGCACACTTAACCAGCATGGCTACCACAGCATTCGACAGCGATACGCCATCCCATCTGGTTTGGGCTTAGTGGGACTATTATTTATTTTTCAATAGGACAATGACCCAACCCACCTCCAGGTTGTGTAAGGGCTATTTTACCAAGAAAGGGAGTGATGGAGTGCTGCATCAGATGACCTGGCCTCCACAATCCCCCGACCTCAACCAAATTGAGATGGTTTGGGATGATTCTATGAAATACAAAATATATTTTGATTTCTTTAACACCTTTTTAGTTACTACATGATTCCATATGTGTTATTTCATAGTTTTGATGTCTTCACTATTATTCCACAATGTAAAAATACAGAAAACCCCTTGTTTCCTTCCTCCTTTGGGTACATTGACTTCAATACAAAACCTAGGAGGCTCATGGTTCTCAGCCCTTCCATAGACTTACACAGTAACTATGAAAACTTCCAGAGGACTTCTTCCAACCTATCAGAGCTCTTGCAGCATGAACTGAAATGTTGTCCACTCAATCAAAGGATCAGGTAATGAATCTAGTACTGAAAGCAAAAGCTACAGCTAGTTGCACTGCAGTGCATAACATGTGGTGAGTAGTTGACTCAAAGAGAGAGAAAGACAACATTTAAACAGTTTTTAACTAATTAATTTATTCAGAAATGAGAGAGATTGAGAGCTGTATTTCGTTTGATTTTATATTAGATTTTTTCACTTTCAATACTTAGCTATCAAATGCAGCTAGCTAGTTTAACCTACTCAAACACCTGGGTCAAACAGAGGGATGCTATGTTAACTAGCTGGCTATGGCTATCCAACACTGGAACTCTTCCAAGTCAAGGTAAGCTTTTGGTTTTGTTAATTTGTTGCCACCGGGGCCCTCCGGTGTAACTGCTAAATTGCTTACTGTCTGTACTAACACATTAGTTCTATTAGCTATGTTGACTATGATGTTGCTTTAGCTAATATGATGACAATGATGTAGGCTGTGTTTTTTGCCTGGTCACAGATAGCTGATGTGTTGTGCATTGAAGTCCACAAGCAAATTGAAAAGGTGAGAGAAGGAAAGCACGAAAATGCGAGAACGAATGCAACGTGGCCGCTATAAAAGTGAACTGTGCTTACGTGTGATCAGGGGTGTATTCATTCCGCCGATTCTGTTGACAAACCTTTCTTAAACGGAAGCAAACGGAACAAAAAAGGGGATAAAAACCTGAATTTGGCCAATAGAAACTCTCGTTTGCAACTGTTGATTACACCCTAGATCAGCTAGATGCAGGCAAGAGTGGGCAAGGCGGTATTGAATGTGTCACTGTCTGTCGCCTCAAATGTTTTCTCTGGACCTGTGTGCACCTGCATTGTAAACTTTCATTTATAGACTAGCTTGTAGCAACCACATGATGGGTATAGGGAACATTCAAGCATCATGTTGAAGCTTACACCTATCGTTGTTACATTGAACTGGGTGAATGGAATATGAACGACAGTCATCCAATATGCTGTAATAGAAATAAGGCCATGCTCATTAAAAAAATTGTCGTCCTCCCTCACCTTAAACGGCACCGACCGCCACTGCTGTAAAGATGTTTCTTTCAGCTTTTTAGAGGACAACAACACACCCTCAATTATGATATCAGTGTCCTGAAATTCATTGACATCTAGATTTGATCTACAGCCAATTGTATCATGCAGCGTCGGTGTCGTAGGCCTACAGAACATGAACTTTAAACCTGTCATAGAGTACAGAGAACGTACATTGCTTGTGATCCTGGGAGTATACAATGGAGCTAAAATAGCTTTATAATGGCTGATGATGCAAGTAATATTTTCCCTGATGTCACTTATGTAACTGTAATAATCTGTTTCCACTTTTAATCGGGCTGGCCAAAGATGTTTAAATGAGAGAAATGCCACCTGGTGGCAACGAATGGAACAACGGGAAAAACACATTCTATAAATAATATTCAATTTGCTATATGATAGAGCCATATAAGAGTTATAAGGTAACATGAGTAAATTACATCAGTTATCATTCAGCTGATGCAATCCTGTCAGAAGGGAAATATTACAGTATGCAACCATGACATATATATAGAGACGAGGCTTGAACCCCCGTTTGCAGGGGTATGTGTGGTCCATTACCACTTCACCAGATCCCGGAACTATCTGGCCTTCTCAGTTTATATCCTGGACCTTCTCATCAACTGAGGTGGACACCACCTTCCCATCCACCATCTCCTCCACGATCACCCTCACACGCTTCTGCATGTGTGGGTTGTACTCTGTGGAAAGAGCCACAAAACAGGAATTAATTAATTAATTAATTGTGCGTATGATGGGTAACAACACTTGATTCTTTCACTGATTCATTCATTTTATTAATCATTATCCTGCTTGCTCACCTTCCACCACTTCCTGGACTTGTTGTACTTCCTGGACCTTCTCAACCACGATCACTTTCCTGACCTCCTGTCGGGTCTCTACATGCCTACTGGTAGATACACAGGGGAAGAACACTTCCGGTCAGCTAAACTCACAAACACACATCTTGATCTTTTAGTTTGCAATGAGGTTCCAATAAGCAGCTGTCATCCCCCCATCCCTTCCCCCTCCCTCTCTTTCCTCCTCTCCATTATCCCCTCTCACCTGAGTCCCTCTCCATCTAGCAGCCTCCTGTACTCAGCGATCTCCATCTCCAGCCTCATCTTGATGTCCAGGAGGATCTGGTACTCGGAGGCCTGCTGCTGGATGCTGACGTTGAGCTGCTGAAGCTCCTCCTCCATGCTGTTGATATGAACCTGCAGCTGGCTCAGCTGGGAGCCATAGCGACCATTTATATCAGTGACGCTCTGCTCCAGGTACCCCTTCTAGGAATGTGTTTATGTTTGTAAGGGATGAAGAAAGGAGAGGGTAGTAGAAATTGATGAACAGGGAGATGAAGAAGGGTAGAGATAGTTAGATTGGTGCACATAAAGCTGTTAGAACACCTTGACATTACACAACAGTGGAGGTTGAAAACATCTAACAAACTTTGATTTTGGACTGTAATGTTCCTTTATGACATAAAGGAATTCCATATTTTAGGAACAGAGATAGGGTAAAGACAAATGCTATATGTTTAGGGATTCTGATTCACTAAGATGTTTTGACATCATACCTGAGTGAGCAGGCCATGCAGTTCAATCTCCAGGCTCTGGAAGGTCCTCTTCAGGTCGGTCACCTGAGACTGAGAGGTCTTCACCTCTGTGGTGCTGGTGGTGATCTGGTTCTGAAGCACCTCCACCTGACACACACAAACACACACACATCGTTTTAGTCAATAGTATAGTACCACTTTTTGCAAATGGTATTTTAGAGGATGTTGATTCAACTTAGGGAAGTATCTGGAGAGCAGTTCTATAAGGGCACCCTAAAACAGAGGAAGTCTGTTGTGTGGAGTCATGGGATTGGTCTGTAGGGGAAACCACCCATATCATGTCGCAGATTATAAATACCATGATTAAAACAAAGGACGGGGAGTAACAACATATTAGATCGGGTCCGTTGTTCTCCAGATGCCTGCAGAAGTCTGTAAATTGACGCTGAAATCTTTTGATATAATAAACCTTTATAATCAAAGTACAGTGTAAGCGGACTCCTTGTTCTCACAGCATAATAGGCATCATTATTTAGTTACTACACACTTCACAAAACACATTTAGGGACCCGGGCCCACACACTTTGAGGACCCCTGTCCTATTTTCAGAGGTTGTTTCACCTTGCTCTTGAACCACTCGGCAGCATCTCTCTGGTTCTTCGCCACCATGCCCTCATACTGGGTCCTCATCTCCTCCAGCACCTTGCTCATGTCCACTGAGGAAGCACAGTCCATCTCCACATTCACAGCACCACACTGCTCCAGTCCGCATCAAATGCATCTCCTAACAACAAGAAAAGGGGGACAAATTGTGTCATAATACCTGGGATTTGTAGTTTACTTATATACAGGGAAGGCTAAAAGTATGTGAAAACAATGAGTTACTGTATATTTCAGTACTAATAACTGTGAAGTTGCCATAGATTTGTTGTGGTTGAGTTTTGCCCCTTGTGGCCAAACATGGAAAGGTCTCAAACCCACTGAGAGTTAATAAATACATTCAAGTGCAAAAACATTGCAAAAACTACAGGGGGAGCAATGGTGTCCAAATGAAAAAAACACGTGGCTGTCCTGGCACATTGACACTTCAGCCAATAGCACAAGCGTTAAGACTTGAGTGTGTGACGAGAATTGAGGAGGTTACCTCCTCATGGTTCTTCCTGAGGTAGACCAGCTCCTCCTTCAGCCCCTCAATCTGCATCTCCAGGTCTCCTCTGGCATGTGTAAAGCTGTCTAGGACTCCTCTCAGACGAGCCACATCCCCTTCCGTTGTCATACGCATGTTAGCCTCCTTCTCTAACCTATACGGGTTGAGGAGGGGAGAGAGCTTGATTAGTTCCTTCTCACAACAAACCAAGATACAAATTGCCCAACCATAAACTGATCCATAGCCCCTGCCTACCCCCATAAGCATTTCTGTAGATCTGGGAGGATTGGATGTACTCAATCTCGAACATATAGGCCAAGAGCTACAAACTGAAACAGTACACTCACAGAAGCGGTGTACAGTACAGAGAGGAAGTGCACCTACTTCATCTTAAAGTCATCAGCTGCAAGTCTGGCATTATCCACCCGCAGGATAATCTGAGAGTTCTCCACAGACCTGGCATGGATCTAGGAACAGGAGGACAGCCACAGTCAATGGAATGTAATAACAGTGTCAACTATGTATGGGATATAATGTGTTTAGATCAGCAGATCTGGGTCATATCTATTGTTCATTCATATACAACAAGGCACAGTTTTTCGACAATCAACAAAATAAATACTGAGACAATAGAAATTACACCTCTAATCTATCACTTAGATTAGAGGAAAGTATTCAGACCCCATTACTTTTTCCACATTTTGTTACGTTACAGCCTTATTCTAAAATTGATTGAATAAATAAAACATCCTCAGCAATCTACACACAATACCCCATAATGACAAAGCTAAAACAGGTTTTTGGAAATTTTTGCACAGCTATTAAAAATAAAAAAACAGAAATACCTTATTTGCATAAGTATTCAGACCCTTTGCTATGAGACTCGAAATTAAGCTCAGGTTTATTCTGTTTCAATTGATCTTCCTTGAAATATTTCTACAACTTGAATGGAGTCCACCTGTGGTAAAAATAAATTGATTGGACATGATTTGGAAAGGCCCAAACCTGTCTATATGAGGTCCCACAGTTGACAGTGTATGTCAGAGCAAAAACCAAGCCATGAGGTCAAAGGTATTCTCCGTAGGGCTCCGAGACAGGATTGTGTCGAGGCAAAAATCTGGGGAAGGGTATCAAAAGATGTCTGCAGCATTGAAGGTCCCCAAGAACAGAGTGGCCTCCATCATTCTTAAGTGGAAGAAGTTTGGAACCACCAAGACTCTTCCTAGAGCTGGCCGCCCGGCCAAACTGACCAATCGGGGGAGAAGGGCCTTGGTCAGGGAGGTGAGCAAGAACGCGATGGTCACTCTGACAGAGCTTCAGAGTTCCTCTGTGGAGATGGGAGAACCTTCCAGAAGGACAACCATCTCTGCAGCACTCCACCAACCAGGCCTTTATGGTACAATAGCCAGACGGAAGCCACTCCTTAGTAAAAGCGACATGACAGCCCGCTTGGAGTTTGCCAAAAGGCACCTAAAGACACTCAGACCATGAGAAACAAGATTCTCTGATCTGATGAACCCAAGATTGAACTCTTTGGCCTGAATGCAAAGTGTCACATATGGAGGAAACCTGGCACCATCCCTACGTTAAAGCATGGTGGTGGCAGCATCGTGCTGTGGGGATGTTTTTCAGCGGCAGGGACTGGGAGTCTAGTCAGGATCGAGGAAAGATGAACGGAGCAAAGTACAGAGAGATCCTTGATGAAAACCTGCTCCAGAGTGCTCAGGACCTCAGACTGGGTCGAAGGTTCACCTTCCAACAGGACAACGACCCTAAGCACGCAGCCAAGACAATGCAGGAGTGGCTTCGGGACAAGTCTCAGAATGTCCTTGAGTGGCCCAGCCAGAGCCCGGACTTGAACCCGTTCGAACATCTCTGGAGAGACCTGAAGATAGCTGTGCAGTAACGCTTCCCATCCAACCTGACAGAGCTTAAGAGGATCTGCAGCGAGGAATGGGAGAAACTCCCCAAATACAGGTGTGCCAAGCTTGTAGCGTCATACCCAAGAAGACTGAGGATGTAATCGCTGCCAAAGGTGCTTCAACAAAGTACTGAGTAAAGGGTCTGAATACTTATGTAAATGTGATATTTCCGTTTTTTTTATTTTATAAATTTGTTAAAATATGTAAACAATGTTGATTCAACCAGTGTGTGCCCAGTGGGTTGCTACATTAAAACTACATTACCCAGAAGTACCTTGTTGCGGATGTCTGCGATGGTGGCATAGAACCCACTGAGGTCCTTCTTGTGAGTCGGTGATCTCATCTCGTAGAACTCTTTGATCTGCAGCTCCAACTTACTATTGGCTGCCTCTAGAGAGCGCACCTGTGTACAAAGGGAGTGGAAGGAATCAGTTCAGTTCATGGGTCTATCCAAAATAGGACCTGTGGGGGCCATTTGGGGCGCATTCCATCACGTTATGTGAATCAGTGCACTCCCATAACATAATCCCCAACATAATGGAATTTAAAATAAATGATCAAATCCTGCTATGTCATTGACCTCATTATGTATTTAGGAACGTGTGTTTATAATAGTAATACAGGTGTGTCTTTTAATAATAATAAGACTTATCCTTGGAGATTTACAGGCAAAGTAAAGGTTAGTGGAGGGAATCAGTTCAGTTCATGGGTCTATCAGAAATGGCACACTATTCCCTATTTAGAGCACTACTTTTGACCAGAGCCCTATGGGCCATGTTGTGCACTACATAGGGAATAGGGTGCCATTTGGGGCGCACCCATCATGTTATGTGAATCTGCACACTCCCATTAGATAATCCCCAACATAATGGAATTGAAAATAAATGATCAAATCCTGCTATGTCATTGTCCTCATTATGTATTTAGGAATGTGTTTATAATAGTAATACAGGTGTGTCTTTTAATAATAATGAGACTTCTCCTTGGAGCTTTACGGGCAAACTATAGGTTACTGTTTCTTCACAATAGCAATTTTAAAATTAGAAAAGTTAATGATGGAATAAATCGTTTTTAAAAAGTTAAAAGTTAAGTAAAAGGGGTTTTATATATATATATTTATGGGGTCAATTTACTGTAGACTACTGCATTATCACATTTAATTTAACATTGTGGATCATATTCATGAAAGGGGTTATTTAAAACAAAAATGTATTAATGTATGGGGTCAATTTACTGTAGCCTACTGTATTATCATATTTAATTTAACATTGTGGATTATATTCATGAAAGGGGTTATTTAAAACAAAAATGCTTTCATAACAAAGATTGAAGATAATTTGCTCATTAAAAAAATCTGTATCATCGAATATGTAGTATTTTGAAAAGAGTTATCACTCTCTCTTGTCTGTTGGTCTCCACGCTCATAATCTGGGACGTGCATAATATCGCGCAGCTCGCGTGGCGTAATCGCCATCCACATCCCCGTCACTCTTCCTTACCTTTTCCAGGTAGGTGGCCAAACGGTCGTTCAGATTCTGCATGGTATGCTTCTCGTTGGCGCTGAAAGTGATCTGGCCTGGCCCGTCCATAGAGAAAGAGGATTGAGAGATACGGGTGCCGTATCCCCCGGCACCTCCATATACACTCGGCGCGCGACTGCTCCCAAGAGATGACACGCTCATACGGGACCTACCGCCTCCCAAACCGTTGGAAAACAGCATCCCACCGGTAGAACTGAGGCCACTCGAACCGACACCGCTACGTGAGCTGTAGCTACGGCTACTACTGCGACTGGCTACAATGGACATGGCGAGAGATAGTCTGGCGATGCGTCCTGGGAGGTTAAAGTGCGTTCTTCCGAGTTGGAGGCGACAGGTAAAATAACTCCTTTTGTGTCCTCGAGCTTTTTATACAGTTGGATTAAGCGTGATTGACCACGTCACCACTATTCCTTGGAATGAAAGTGTATCTAATTGTTTTGTTAAGTAGGTGGGTACAGGGCTTGCAACAACTATGTAACAAGAGACATCAAGTCACTAAAGACTTTAAGGGTAATTAATTGTTCAGTAAAGGTTGTGGTTTATGAAGGGCAGTGTGTTTGACAGGTATAGACTGACAAGTCAGACAGCTTGAGATTCTCTGGAAATTCACTGGATGTGTTTTGTAAAGCTGACATTCCATGGTTTCAGACAACCATTTTCAATTACATTTTGGTTTGTTTACTGAAATTGGCAATGTTTTTAATATATTTCAATATATAATTGGCAAGGATTTGTAGGCTTAATATTGTATTTGTTATGTTATTATTTTAACAAACTAATATGTTGTACCAAGTCACTCGATCACTTACATCAGATGATTTTCTATCATTCTATCCATTTGAAAAGATGAGCAGTAACAGTCATATTTTTGAAATATAGATAACCATTATGATCTGTTCATGAATTCAACACATTCAATTTTGTTACTTCGTCTACTCAGTATACTTGCTCTCAGATTAGTTGGTTTGGATAGTGTGTTTAATCATTGTCAAAGTTATGTAGTATTCTTACTAAAATAGAATGTTGCCCTAAGTCATTTTGATGTTGTCATTCTTTCTTTCTGAATTCAAAGATGTACTGTACAGTAACTATACCCTTATTTGAAATATCAATAAACCTCATAATTCCTCACATTCCATTTTGCCTACTCAGTACTTGCTCTCAGATGTTGGTTTGGATAGTGTGTTTCATTCAAGGGAAAAGTGTATGCAAAACAGCCAGAAAACAGGCTGAATAAATTGAACAGTTTCATTCCAAAACGCTATATATAAATTTTCAGAAATGTTGGTAAATTAGCTTATATTGTTTAAAGAAATTCTGAAAGAGATAGGTGTGTTTTTTCACTATCTAATGAGGTTGCTCAATGACAAACATGTATTTGTTAGTACTGCTAGGTTCCACACAGTAAAATGTATCAAATAACTAAATTTATTATAAAGAAATGTATGAATGAAAAATTTGTGACATCAATATTTAAAATTATTCAGTACAGTAATATGAGATCTGTATGTAGAACATTTACATTTGACATTTTAGTCATTAGCAGATGCTCTAATCCAGAGCAATTTACAGAAAGCGCATTCATTTTAAACTAGCTAGGTGAGACAACCACATCCCAGCTAGCACATAACGTTCTGAGAACCACATGTTTCTTAGAGCTTGGTGAGAGCGTGGTTGTCCTATGGTTTATTGCGTACAAAAAATAGTGATGTAAGCAACGGTCAATGTTTACTTTTTTAATTGTTGGTATGACAGTCTGATGTTCTTTTTTCCCCCAGTCTGATTTAGTGCCTGGTCTTGTCCATTCTGTTCAAATGAGTCTTGTGGGCATTGTAGAGGGAAACATAAGTGTGATGAGTGTGGTGAAAGGAGTCAGGCGCAGGAGGGTAGTCACTGAATACAGAGTTTATTCCTTTGTTGACACACACGAGCTCCAATAGCGATCAACGAAACAGGCACAGGGGAAACAAACATCCCTGGTAAATACACTGTAACAGAATCCAAATATACATAGGCACAGGGGGAAAATCTACCCTGGCAACACAACGATCTGCGTAGCTCCACCGAGCTGCAATACTCTCACAATAAACAATCACCCACAAGGACAAGGGGCCAGAGGGAACACTTATACACAGACTAATTAGGGGATAGGAACCAGGTGTGTGTGATTGACAAGACGAGACAATTGTGATGATGATTGGGGCGGCAGTGGTTAGTAAGCCGGTGACGACGAACGCCGAAGCCTGCCCGAACAAGGAGGGGAGGCAGCCTCGGCCGAAGCCGTGGCAATAAGATATATGTGTTCCTGGGAGTCTTGTCTTTCAGTGGGTCATAATATTTTGTAGCTTAAACAATTCAAAAGATAGTCCAATTTTTGGGAAGAAAACAGAAACCGCTGTGTTTATTACCATCGCATCTGACGTAACCCCAGTTCTATGAACCAAGCACAATCATTTGTATTCATTTCAGAGTTTGTCTCCCCATTTTATAATCAAGTGACGCGTAGTTTGGGAAATGCTGCCATAACATTTCCTACAGGTTTCCTCATGGTTCTATTTAAAGTCATGTTCTCAAAACATTCAGAGAACGTTAAGAAACAACGTTCTTTTGTGGGAATTTCAGTACTTCAGCATAACGTTTTCTGCAGGTTTCCTCATGGTCCTGTTAAAAGTAATGTTCTCAGAACATTAAGAAAACTTTCCAAATAATCCAGAAGAAAACATGAGTAAAGTTAAAAAAAGTTATAAGAATGTTATTTAAAAACATATACATTCCTTTCTTAGCATCAACAAAACTCTCTCTATCCTCTATCTTGTTAAGTGTGTTCAGGTGTTTTGGCCACGCCCAATAATTGGCCACACCTGATCTTAATGAATGCTTGTTTCCTTTGAAATAGGGTCCGTTTGAATAAACTAAAATGAACAGCTTGGTATGAGTAAAAAAAAACATGGTATGCTAGCTCCATCCTGGTGCCGCAGCGGACTAATTCCATGGACAGACCAGAAGATCATAGGTTCGAATCTCACAGATGCCATGCCACAATAACAAATTAATGGGTTTGCATGATTACTGCCTAGGTGAATGAATTTATATCTGTGCTTGGAGTTCACAACAACAAAACTAGCAGTGTTATTTGAAAGTCTTATTGAAACATGTTCTCAGAACATTATTTAATTACCTTCAAATAACCTATAATTTCCATTCTAACATTAATAAAACCTCCCAGGAAAACATTAAAGGAACCATATCAGAACCTCCTTGCAACTTAAAAATGAATGTTCCCAGAATAGGAGAATATTTCACTTTGTTTAAAAAACCGTTCAGTTTTAACGGTCAGGAAACACATGGCTTCATTCCCAGAACCAATGGGAAACCAAAAATGTACGTTCCCACAACTTCCAAGGAAACAAATGTGCTGGCTGGGATATCACAGTCAAATATACAGGATACGAACATTCCATTTTAGCTAAACAATGGATTTATAGCATTTGCATTAAACAAAAAAAGCTGTACACTCCTGGATTGTACAATATTTGCACATTATTATTTAAAAAATTCTAATTGCTAGACAGCCATTTTCAAGTCTTGCCATAGATTTTCAAGCCAATTTAAGTCAAAACTGTAACTAGGAACATTCAATGTCGTCCTGGTAAGCATTTCCGGTGTATATTTCACTCTTGTCCTGCTGAAAGGACATAAAGTTCATTTCTTTGCCACATTTTTTGCAGTTGTACTTTAGTGCCTTATTGCAAACAAATGTGCTAGCTGGGATATCACATTCCAATATAGAGGATACAACAAAACAATCTAAAATCGAGGAATTAAACATCTGAGAACAGTAATATTTTACAAACACATGAAGGTACCCATAAGCAATCATTTCTGATGAAAAAATAACACTGAATAATGTGTTGATATAGCGTTTTTGAAATAAACGCTTCAAATACTTCTCCATAATCAAATCCAATTATGTCTACTGATTGACAGATGGACCTTTACTTTCCTACATACTGAGGCTGGATTTCAGTCAAACCTGTATGTTTACACGCTCTCTTTGTTTAGTAAGAACTTCCCAAGCTCACACACTAATTCTGAAAACCATCAAGCATCAACCTGTTAGAGGAGTCTGTAGTTGGATTTTTACAGTAGTGAAAACCATTCTATGATTTTATTTGATCATGGGGAAAATGAGCTGCTGTGTAGGCACTGCAAGGCAGGTTAGACTGAATTGAGCCATGTAATGATGATGAATGAGTCCTACCTTGTCAGCGCATGAACAGACATATCCCCAGGCCATTTCACCTGAACAAAAATCATTAGTGATGAATAGCACACAGATACAGTGCCTTCAGAAAGTATTCATACCCCTTGACTTATGCCACATTTTGTTGTGTTACAGCCTGAATTCAAAATTGAATTTAAAAATAACAGTATTTCACCCATATACACACAATACCCCATAATGACAACGTGAAAACTTAGAAATGTTTGCACATTTATTGAAAATTAAATACAGACATATCTCATTTACATAAGTATTCACACCCCTGAGTCAAAACATGTTAGAAGCACCTTTGGCAGGGATTACAGCTGTGAGTCTTTCTGGCTAAGTCTATAAGAGCTGTACACACCTGGATTGTAAAATATTTGCACATTATTCTTTTTAAAATTCTTCAAGCTCTGTCAAGTTGGTTGTTGATCATTGCTAGACAGCCATTTTCAAGTCTTGCCATAGATTTTCAAGACGATTTAAGTCAAAACTGTAACTAGTCCACTCAGGAACATTCAATGTCGTCTTGGTAAACAACTCCAGTGTATACTTGACCTTTTGTTTTAGGTTATTGTCCTGCTGAAAGGTGAATTTGTCTCCCAGTGTCTGTTGGAAAACAGACTGAACCAGCTTTTACTCTACGATTTTGCCTGTGCTTAGCTCTATTCTGTTTCCTTTTATCCAAAAAAAATAAAAAATCCCTAGTCCCTGCTGATGACAAGCATATCCATAGCATGATGCAGCCACCACCATGCTTGAAAATATGAAGAGTGGTACTCAGTTGGATTTGCCCCAAACATAATGCTTTGTATTCAGGACATAAAGTTAATTTCTTTGCCATATTTCATGCAGTTTTACTTTAGTGCCTTATTGCAAACAGGATGCATGTTTTGGAATGTTTGTATTCTGTACATGCTTCCTTCTTTTCACTCTGTCATTTAGTTTAGTATTGTGGAGTAACTACACAACCGTTAAACTCTGTAACTGAGTTAAAGTCACCATTGGCCTCAAAGTGAAATCCCTGTGCGGATTCCTTCCTCTCCAGCAACTGAGTTAGGAAGGACGCCTGTATCTTTGTAGTGACTGGGTGTATTGATACACCATCCAAAGTGTAATTAATAACTTCACCATGCTCAAAGGGATACTCAGTGTCTTGCTTTTTTTTTTTTACGAATCTACCAATAGGTGCCCTTCTTTGCGAGACATTGGAAAACCTCCCTGGTCTCTTTGGTTGAATCTGTGTTTGAAATTCACTGCTCGACTGAGGGACCTTACAGATAATTGAATGTGTTTGGTACTGAGATGAGGTAGTCATTCAAAAACTATGTTAAACACTATTATTGCACACAGAGTGAGTCCATGCAACTTATTATGTGACTTGTTAAGCACATTTTTACTCCTGAACTTATTTATTCGTGCCATAACAAAGGGCTTGAATACTTATTGACTCAAGACATTTCAGCTTTTCACTTTTAATGAATTTCTAAAAACATAATTCCACTTTCACATTAAGGGGTATTTTGTGTTGACACAAAATCTAAATTGTATCAATTTTAAATTCAGGCTATAACACAATAATTTTTTTTGAAAAAGTCAAGGGGTGTGAATACTTTCTGAAGCAGAAATCGTTTATTTTTTACCTCAAAGCCACAAAAGTACAAATCATTCATACACGGTGGACCCACAAGACAACGTGATGAATGATCCACATGCCTCGCTATGTAAACTCATCCCCATCAAGACTTCACTGTCGCTATCCTCAAACCACCACCCATTGAAACCCCAAAGCCCCCTCATTCAGCCAATACACTTGTACATGAAACAATCACTTAACCTGGTTGCCTCTATGTATTCTCTGGTGACCCAAAAGGTTAAAAGGGAGTGTTTGACTTACATTTACATTTTACTCATTTAGCAGACGCTCTTATCCAGAGCGACTTACAGTTAGTGAGTGCATACATCATTTATATTTTCATACTGGCCCCCCGTGGTAATCGAACCCACAACCCTGGCGTTGCAAACGCCATGCTCTACCATGTGAGCTACACAGGACTTCACGCTTCTTTGGCACCGTGTCTGGAAAACCAAGACACCATTGCGTGCCTAATCACTTGGCAGGCCTTCTGCTATCTCTACTGTTTTCTTTGGTTCTATTATCACAGGTAGAGATATTTATGTTCTGCCTCGATTAGCGTAAGACGGTAACAAAGGCAAAGGTGTGTCCTAATTGTCTTTGGCATACGTGCAATTCCTTCCAAATGTCAGTTGGGATGCCTGTGTGTCTGGGCTCATATGATAAATCAGGTATGGAGGGGAGTAGTATACCTCCTTTACTGGAAGTTACACCAGTAAAAAAGAGGGACACAGCACAGACTGGGCCAGCACAATTTGGAGGGCTGGAGGTGGAAGGACACTAACAAAATGCGTGTCTAGGACATCAACAATCTTACGTGCTTTTTTGCTTTAATGATCAGTTTCTCCGTAACTCTCTCTTCCACACCCACATCTCAAAACTGAATGAAC
This sequence comes from Coregonus clupeaformis, assembly GCF_020615455.1. Classification (NCBI taxonomy): domain Eukaryota; kingdom Metazoa; phylum Chordata; class Actinopteri; order Salmoniformes; family Salmonidae; genus Coregonus; species Coregonus clupeaformis. Next base: position 6,614,163 of record NC_059229.1, read on the forward strand.
AATATTTCAAACATACCTCAATTACCCCAGTTACCTCACATACACACCTCCAATCTTCCTAGGAAAGAGCCGCCCTATGCATTCTTATCATCCTTGGAGTGCCAGAAACTGACAGACTGGCTTGCAGTTTTTCTATATAAATGAGTTGATACTTTACATTACTGTGAAGTGCACAATGAAAAGAGACATCAGGTCCATGTTAAACCATTATCTTTTGTTTCTATTTCCATAACAGCATATCACTTTGGCTGTGGTATCCTGATAACAATTACAGTGTATTTTTAAATGTATTTTCTATTGACAAGCTTCATTGACAACATTCTAAATGGATATCATATCTGTATGAATTGGATTAAAATGTTTTTACAGCTTTTAAAGACTATATTATATACAGAAGATACTTCCTTGACTTTTTAGAAAATCTATACGTCAACAACTCTAATGTTTTTTTGTTGTTGTTTTTTTCTTTTTGTTGTTTTTTTTGGGGGGGGATGGATCAGCTTAATATTGCAGATAGATTGTATCTTCTATCAATGTAATTGTCTGCATCACTTCCAATCCCCCATGTTTTTTTTATTTTTTATATATATATTCCCCTTTATTACTTTTCAACCCCACCATCCTTTCCCTACTTGGAGTAAATTAGTGAACAACAACGCCCAGGCCTCTATGTCACGATCGTCTTTAAAGGGAGCAGACCAATACGCAGCGCGTTGAACGAACATGACTTTATTTATAAAGTGCACGAACAAAACAAGAAACAGAACGATTCGTGAAGTCCAACAGTTCCAACTACAGAACAAAGAACAAAAACCCACAACCCACATGAGAACACAGACAGAATAAATATGGCTCCCAATCAGAGATAACGAGCCGACAGCTGACACTCGTTACCTCCGATTGGGAGTCACACGACACCACAATAAACACACCCAAAAACACAACCAACCGAATACACCCTTACAACCAACCCCACAACAAATACCCAACAAAACAAACACACCCTGGTTCATACACAACGTCCCAGAACCAGAGCGTGACAGTACCCCCCCCTAAAGGTGCGAACCCCGGACGCACCAACATAAAGACTAGGGGAGGGTCTGGGTGGGCGTCTGTCCACGGTGGCGGCTCTGGCCCCGGTCGTGATCCCCACCCCACCACAGTCACAAACTGCTTAATAGGCAGCACCGGACTAAGGGACAGCACCTGACTAAGGGGCAGCACCGGACTAAGTGGCAGCACCGGACTAAGGGGTAGCACCGGGCTAAGGGGCAGCACCTGACTAAGGGGCAGCACCTGACTAAGGGGCAGCACCGGACTAAGGGGCAGCACCGGGCTAAGGGACAGTACCTGACTAAGGGGCAGCACCGGACTGAGGGGCAGATCCTGGCTGGCTGGCTCTGGCGGATCCTGGCTGGATGGCTCTGGCGGATCCTGGCTGGACGGCTCTGGCGGATCCTGGCTGGCGGAAGGCTCTGGCTGATCCTGTCTGGCAGAAGGCTCTGGCTGATCCTGTCTGGCGGAAGGCTCTGGCTGATCCTGTCTGGCGGAAGGCTCTGGCTGATCCTGTCTGGCGGAAGGCTCTGGCTGATCCTGTCTGGCGGAAGGCTCTGGCTGATCCTGTCTGACGGAAGGCTCTGGCTGATCCTGTCTGGCGGAAGGCTCTGGCTGATCCTGTCTGGCGGAAGGCTCTGGCTGATCCTGTCTGGCGGAAGGCTCTGGCTGATCCTGTCTGGCGGAAGGCTCTGGCTGCTCCTGTCTGGCGGAAGGCTCTGGCTGATCCTGTCTGGCGGAAGGCTCTGGCTGCTCCTGTCTGGCGGAGAGCTCTAGCGGCTCCGGTCTGGCGGACGGCTCTGAAGGCTCATGGCAGACGGGCGGCTTTGCAGGCTCATGGCAGACGGGCAGTTCCTGCGCCGCTTGGCAGACGGACAGTTCAGACGGCGTTGGGCAGACGGGCAGTTCAGGCGCCGTTGGGCAGACGGGCAGTTCAGACGGCGTTGGGCAGACGGACAGTTCAGGCGCCGTAGGGCAGGCGGCAGACTCTGGCCGGCCGAGACGCACCGTAGGCCTGATGCGTGGTGCCGGAACTGGAGGTACCGGGCTGAGGACACGCATCTCAGGGCTAGTGCGGGAAGCAGCAACAGGACGCACAGGACTCTGGGGACACACAGGAGGCTTGGTGCGTGGTGTAGGCACTGGTGGTACTGGGCTGGAGCGGAGAGGTGGCGCCGGAAATACCGGACCGTGCAGGCGTACTGGCTCCCTTGAGCACTGAGCCTGCCCAACCTTACCTGGTTGTATACTCCCCGTCGCCCGACCAGTACGGGAAGGAGGAATAACCCCGCACCGGGCTATGTGGGCGAACCGGGGACACCATGCGTAAGGCAGGTGCCATGTAAGCCGGCCCGAGGGAGACGCACTGGTGGCTTGATGCGTAGGGCCGGCTTCATGACCTCCGGCTCAATGCTCAATCTAGCCCGGCCGATACGTGGAGCTGGAATGTACCTTACCGGGCTATGCCTGCGTACAGGAGACACCATGCGCTCTACTGCGTAACACGGTGTCTGCCCGTACTCTCGCTCTCCACGGTCAGTCCAGGGAGTAGGCGCAGGTCTCTACCTGACTTCGCCACACTCCCTTCTAGCCCCCCCAAGAAATTTTTGGTAATACTCGGGCTTCCAGCCTCGACTCCGTGCTGCCTCCTCATACCACCTCCTCTCGGCTTTAGCTGCCTCCAGCTCTTCACGAGGGCGGTGATATTCCTCCGGTTGTGCCCAAGGACCCTTTCCAGCCCGTATCTCCTCCCATGTCCAGGAATCCTTTGGAGGCGTCCATAAATCCTGTGTAGGTAGGTCCTGTTGCCGCTTGTTACGCTGCTTGGTCCTCTTGTGGTGGGTTTTTCTGTCACGATCGTCTTTAAAGGGAGCAGACCAATACGCAGCGCGTTGAACGAACATGACTTTATTTATAAAGTGCACGAACAAAACAAGAAACAGAACGATTCGTGAAGTCCAACAGTTCCAACTACAGAACAAAGAACAAAAACCCACAACCCACATGAGAACACAGACAGAATAAATATGGCTCCCAATCAGAGATAACGAGCCGACAGCTGACACTCGTTACCTCCGATTGGGAGTCACACGACACCACAATAAACACACCCAAAACACAACCAACCGAATACACCCTTACAACCAACCCCACAACAAATACCCAACAAAACAAACACACCCTGGTTCATACACAACGTCCCGGAACCAGAGCGTGACACTCTACTTCCGGTCTATACTTACTATCTACACCTTATGGACAGAGTTAATTTTACAATAATTCTATATATATATATATATATATATATATATATTTTTTTTTTTTTTGCTCCTGAACCTCTTCTACTCTCAACCTCTCCGATCATTTTCATGAACTCTAATGTTGTTTCCAGTCAATGATGCTCTCTTTAGTCCAGATAAGAGTGGAGGATGTACGTCATCACACACTGTCCACTTAACCCTTCCTCATCGGTTGTTTAGGTTACGCCTTAACGATATCTCTGTCATAATCATTTTACAACTAGGTCTATATTAAGATCAACAGTAATGATACGGTGCCTTTGTGTTTCTAAGTGATGGACCACTTGCCACTTTTTCCATGGTATTTTCAATGATCGATCCATGGTTTTCGTTGCATGTCAATGCAAGTGGAAGTTAGAGTTGGTGGATCTTGGCCTTGGATACAGGTGTTATGACAGGGTTGTAGACTTCTGTAACAACAACCACTATTGAACGTCTAACTGAGTTTTACTTTATTGTCTCACATTTCCAGGTGAACGATTTGAAAATTGATGCGCCCCACCTGAATGCAGAATGGCACCAAGTATCCATTACGCATGGCGTTTCCATCATCTTTTTCAATCAATCAAGGGATCTATCTTAGACATTGTTATCAGACATTGCTCTTTGACCATATTGGTTACATATACATTTGTGTATAAAAGACCTGACATAGAGAACTGGCAATATCATTCGCACTTGCTGACTACGTTTTGTATAGACTGTTACATATGATCACCTCTCTTTTAAAGTAATTGTCACTTTCACAAAAAAAATTGCTTTTTGCATTTCCTACTTTTAATAATCTAAAGCTACAGTGGGGGAAAAAAGTATTTAGTCAGCCACCAATTGTGCAAGTTCTCCCACTTAAAAAGATGAGAGAGGCCTGTAATTTTCATCATAGGTACACGTCAACTATGACAGACAAATTGAGGGAAAAAAATCCAGAAAATCACATTGTAGGATTTTTAATGAATTTATTTGCAAATTATGGTGGAAAATAAGTATTTGGTCACCTACAAACAAGCAAGATTTCTGGCTCTCACAGACCTGTAACTTCTTCTTTAAGAGGCTCCTCTGTCCTCCACTCGTTACCTGTATTAATGGCACCTGTTTGGACACCAGAAACAAAATTGTAGACCTGCACCAGGCTGGGAATAGGTAAGCAGCTTGGTTTGAAGAAATCAACTGTGGGAGCAATTATTAGGAAATGGAAGACATACAAGACCACTGATAATCTCCCTCGATCTGGGGCTCCACGCAAGATCTCACCCCGTGGGGTCAAAATGATCACAAGAACGGTGAGCAAAAATCCCAGAACCACACGGGGGGACCTAGTGAATGACCTGCAGAGAGCTGGGACCAAAGTAACAAAGCCTACCATCAGTAACACACTACGCCGCCAGGGACTCAAATCCTGCAGTGCCAGACGTGTCCCCCTGCTTAAGCCAGTACATGTCCAGGCCCGTCTGAAGTTTGCTAGAGTGCATTTGGATGATCCAGAAGAGGATTGGGAGAATGTCATATGGTCAGATGAAACCAAAATAGGACTTTTTGGTAAAAACTCAACTCGTCGTGTTTGGAGGACAAAGAATGATGAGTTGCATCCAAAGAACACCATACCTACTGTGAAGCATGGGGGTGGAAACATCATGCTTTGGGGCTGTTTTTCTGCAAAGGGACCAGGACGACTGATCCGTGTAAAGGAAAGAATGAATGGGGCCATGTATCGTGAGATTTTGAGTGAAAACCTCCTTCCATCAGCAAGGGCATTGAAGATGAAACGTGGCTGGGTCTTTCAGCATGACAATAATCCCAAACACACCGCCTGGGCAACGAAGGAGTGGCTTCGTAAGAAGCATTTCAAGGTCCTGGAGTGGCCTATCCAGTCTCCAGATCTCAACCCCATAGAAAATCTTTGTAGGGAGTTGAAAGTCCGTGTTGCCCAGCGACATCCCCAAAACATCACTGCTCTAGAGGAGATCTGCATTGAGGAATGGGCCAAAATACCAGCATCAGTGTGTGAAAACCTTGTGAAGACTTACAGAAAACGTTTGACCTGTGTCATTGCCAACAAAGGGTATATAACAAAGTATTGAGAAACTTTTGTTATTGACCAAATACTTATTTTCCACCATAGTTTGCAAATAAATTCATAAAAAATCCTACAATGAGATTTTCTGGATTTCTTTCCTCATTTTGTCTGTCATAGTTGACGTGTACCTATGATGAAAATTACAGGCCTCTCTCATCTTTTTAAGTGGGAGAACTTGCACAATTGGTGGCTGACTAAATACTTTTTTCCCCACTGTTTATTGTTAGAAAACTCTTCTTCTGCGTCCAGGAATGGCAATGAGTGGATTGTTGGTGTGCGCCCTCATGGCAGCGCTAGTGGTGGTTGGTTTGACATCGCCCGTATCCAAGTCGGATGACAACACCAAACAGGGTGGGATACTGCCACAGCTACTGGCCAGGAGGGAGGCAGTGAGGAATGCTGTGGAGAACGTCGCTAGGCGGGAGCAAGACACTCATTCTGTTTGGTTCATATAAGTTTGTATTGTTCGCAGAGATGATGAACGAGTGTTAGGACCGGGACTACCAAGGATGGGTAGACTTTGGACGGCGGAGTGCAGAGTAGAGACGTACCACAAGCCAACTGAGGAACGTCTGCCTGCACTGGAATTACTTACTCAGGAATCCATCCCTATTTGAAATATATTGTATATAATCATTGGCTTACATCATGACTTTTAATCCAAGTGTCATAATAAACATGTTTGCAGTATATACGTCTACAGGCATTTCTTGATTTCATTTAGGACATGGGCCGGTTTCCACTAAGGACATGCGCCAGTTTCCCGGACACAAAATCTACATTGAGTGTTAATTTTAGTTTAGGACAAGGCTTAATGTGTCCAGGAAACCGGCCCTTCGAGTAGAAAAATAACACACATGCACGTGTGTCTGATGGAAATAAAATGTACTTTTTAATTTACAGGTGGTACAATTTATAAACACATACAACTCAGTGATTATAACAAAGAATTCAGCAAAGAGTAGTCCATTTCAACATCTGAAATATATGCATTGCTGTTTGTTTCATTTTCTTCCGACTATAAATTGTCATAATTTGCTATAATTTTCCCCTTTTGATCTGCAGTATCCTACGCCTTTTATATACAATTGATTGTCCAGACAGCCGAAAGAGCATCCCAAAAAAAAACATGCAGTCCATGATCATTTGGTTTTTGTACCTTTCTTTTCTCGGGTGACACCTTGCTTGCATCTTTTTGTTTCTTCATAAGGTATCCCACTCAGTACAATCACTTTGGAGGAATTCACTTTGAATGCACAACTTCATTTTTTCATACAGCACACTTTCATTATTCCTGATGACATGAATAGCATTTGTACCAACAATACTTTAGTTTAAGGTCTGTTAACACAGACCCAGCACATAGACTAGTGTCGAGACCTTTTACTGTCCCCTTCTGTTGTCTTTGATACAACATGGTAGACTACCTGAATGCTTTTGGTGAGGTTAGACTAAATGCACAAGTTTACAATGACTGACATATTTGACAGCATTTCGAAGTAAAGCATTTTACAATGACTTGCAGCAGGGGATGTGTGATGCCATACAAACGCACAGTACTGCTAGTGCTAAATGAGGACATTTGAGAAAGAGCAGAGTAGTATACCTCAGTGAATGTCAATAATGTCACAAACTTTCAGTGAGTTCAGTCAGTGTATCAGTCTCTCCACCATTCTGTAATGGGGAGTGATTGAAGTACTTATGGTTTTACCACAGTAAAGTGAATGTGGTTAATACCCACAAATGCTTCATTTTCTAATAGCAGCTATATATTGCAAAAGGACATACTGAATTCCAGTGCATCTTGTTTTTTTTTAGTGTGACAAACTAACTGCTGTGGTCAGTTTGGTGGTTCTTAAAAAACGATACCTTGAATCTTTCCCAACATAATGAAAATGTAATGTGATTGTATTTGAAGGTAAAAAATAAATTATATTTGAAAACATATGGTGGGGTTGTAACGATCCCGGCAGTCTGAGTCGGGTCCTGTCTGTGGACTAGTTTTTCTGCTCGGGATCTCCAGTTTCCCGAGGGTTCTGGAACGCTCCGGGGAGCTCTCTTGATTTCCGCACCTGCATCCCATCAGCAATCTGCACACCTGGTCCTGATCATCACCCTTCTTAGGCTCTGGCCTAACATCCATTCCCTGCCGGATCGTTAGCCATGAACAGTAGGTTTACCAGAGTATCAGTCTTAGAGCTTCTAGCGTTAGTTTTGTTGTTTTTTGCACCTTGTTGGTTTGTTGTTTACTTACCTCCGTTTTGTTCCATCTGCAGTCACTCGTCCGGAACCTTCATCCAACCTCTGCCTGGTGGTCGGCGGGCTGCCGAGCCACGATGGGATCAACCACTGCACCCCCAACAACTAATCAACGCCGCCCGCTCTGTTCCTGGATTATTCAGCATCACTCTTGAATTTGTAAATAAACACTCACCTTCGTTTCAACTTACCTTGTCCTGGTCTGCTTCTGGGTTCTGGCTTTGTAACTTCGTGACAGAACGATCCGGCCAGTAATGAACCCAGCGGACCTGGACTCTGTTCGCCATGCCATTACCCATCAGGAGAAGATGTTGGGCCATCATAGCACGGTACTACAGGAGATCGCGTTGTCAGTTGGAACCTTTCTACCGGTCTGACGGAGGTCCAGAACCAACGCAAGTTTCCGGTGGAGGATCCACTACCGGTTTCACCCATCTCGCCTGCCGCTTCTGGAGCTGTGTCCTTCCGTGAGCCCAAGGTTCCGACGCCGGATAAATATGAGGGGGAGCTGGGAAGATGCCGTTCCTTCCTTATGCAGTGTGGATTAGTGTTCGATCTACAGCCCTACTCTTATGCCACAGACAAGGCTAGGATAGCCTTTGTGATTGAGTTGCTGCGTGGTCGAGCGCTGGAGTGGGCTTCAGCCGTTTGGGAACGACAGGATCCCTGCATGGCTTCATACCAGGGGGTTCACGGCCGAGATGAGGAAGCTCTTCGACCATTCCGTCCGAGGGAGGGACGCAGCTAGGCGCCTGTTTTCGCTTCGCCAAGGAACTCGCAGCGTGGCCGACTTCGTGATCGAGTTCAAGACGTTGGCTGTGGAGAGTGGGTGGAATGAGGAGTCTCTGCAAGCGGCCTTGTACCAGGGTCTGTCGGAGCAGCTCAAGGATGAGTTGATCTCCTATCCGGAGCCTAGTGACCTGGACAGCTTGGTAGCCTTGTCTATTCGGGTGGATAATCGAGTCCGAGAGCGAAGGAGGGAGAAGCAATGGGGTCCGTCCAATCGATCAGCTTCTCAGTTCCCAGTCGGGTCGGGTGGTGGACCAGAACACGTCGATCATTCTCCACCACAAAGGATTAGTGGAGAGGTCCTCTCTCCCGATTCTGAACCCATGCAAGTGGGGCGGCACGGGTTAACCAAGGAGGAGCGTCAACATAGACGTAAGACCAACTGCTGCCTCTACTGTGGTAGCTCGGGACATTACATCTCCACTTGTTCCCGGCGGTCGTCAAACTGCCCGGCTCGCTAAAGTTGGGAGGACTTTTAGCGAGCCAGTTTCAACCTCTCAGTACCTCTGTCAGACCCCCGTTTCCGGCTACCCTTGTGAACAGGAATCAGAGCTTAGCGATTAACGCTTTTATCGATTCAGGTGCCGATGGAAGCTTTCTTGATGCCGAGTTGGTGGAACAGCTGGGGCTTTCCAAGGAGCAATTGCCGGAAGCCATTGAAGCGACCACTCTGAACGGCAGTAGTCCGGCACGTATCACGATGAGGACTGAACCGGTTAAGATGCTGTTGTCGGGGAATCATTCGGAGATGATTTCATTCTTCATTCTGCCGTCTTCCCATGTTCCTCTGGTCCTTGGATACCCCTGGCTGAAGGAACACAATCCCACGTTCGATTGGGTGACGGGCAAGGTAACGAGTTGGAGCCTTGATTGTCATGCTAACTGTCTCAAGACTGCCTGTCCCCATTCGGTTCCCAGTCAGGTGATTGAGGCTAAACCCCCAGATTTGTCCCTGGTTCCCGAGACATATCACGATTTGGGGAAGTGTTCAGTAAGCAGAAGGCTCTGTCACTCCTCCCCACCGACCATATGATTGTGCCATCAACCTGTTCCTGGAGCTGTCTACCCCAAGGGAAGGTTATACAGTATCTCCCGCCCTGAACGTGAGGCTTTGGAGACCTACATCAAGGAGTCCCTAGCTGCTGGTCTCGTTCGCCCCTCGTCATCACCCCTGGGGGCAGGATTCTTCTTTGTGGGTAAGAAGGATGGCTCTCTTCGACCGTGTATTGATTATCGGGGGTTGAATGACATCACGGTCAAGAACAAGTATCCCCCTGCCCTTGATGAGTTCTGCCTTCGACTCCCTTACAGGGTGCTACGGTGTTCACCAAGTTAGACCTACGCAATGCGTATCACATGGTCCGGATCAGAGAGGGAGACGAGTGGTTGACGGGTTTCAATACACCGATGGTCACTTCGGTATCAGGTGATGCCGTTGACTGACCAATGCTCCAGCGGTATTCCAGAGTATGGTGAACGACGTCCTGAGAGATATGATCCGGTCTCTTTGTGTTTGTTTACCTGGATGACATTCTGATCTTCTCGAAGGAACCTTCCGACCACGTCCAGCATGTCCGGCAGGTTCTGCAGCGATTGTTGGAGAATCGCCTGTTCGTGAAGGCCGAAGTGCGAGTTTCACGCCCACACGACATCCTTTCTCGGGTACATCATCTCCAAGGGAGAGATTAGGATGGACCAGGAGAAGGTTAGAGCGGTTCTGGAATGGGCCCAGCCCGGTACGAGATTGCAGCTCCAGAGATTTTTGGGGTTGCGAATTTCTACCGCAGATTCATCCGGGATTACAGCCGTGTGGCCGCTCCGTTAACTGCCTTGACTTCCAGTATCAGGAGCTTCAAGTGGAATCCGGAGGCGGATCGAGCGTTTCTGGATTTGAAGAGGCGATTCACCAACGCACCGATTCTCTCTCAACCGGACACGGCCCCGTCAGTTCGTCGTTGAAGTGGGACGCGTCTGATGTGGGAGTTGGCGCCATCCTGTCGCAGCGATGCTCCACGGACAGTAAACTCCATCCCTGCGCCTACTACTCGTCGCCTTTCGCCTGCGGAGAGGAATTACGATGTGGGTAACCGGGAGCTTCTCGCGGTGAAACTTGCCTTGGAGGAGTGGCGCCACTGGTTGGAGGGGGCGGAGCAACCGTTTATTGTCTGGACTGACCACAAGAATCTTGCTTACGTGCAATCGGCTAGGCGTCTCAACTCCCGTCAGGCCAGGTGGTCGTTGTTTTTCGGACGATTCAATTTTTCCCTGACGTTCCGACCTGGATCTAAGAACGGCAAAGGCGGACGCCTTGTCTCGGATGTTCTCAAGACGGAGGAGAGTGGGTCCAAGACCGGAGACAATTCTCCCCCGGAACTGCGTCGTGGGAGCTGTTAGGTGGAAGATTGAGGAGGAGGTGATGGCGGCTCTTCGGACGCAGCCCGGTCCCGGGTAACGGTCCACCCGGTCGGTTGTTTGTGCCTGAGTCGGTTCGTCCTGCGGTCCTCAAATGGTCCCACGCCAGCAAGATGGCTTGTCACCCTGGCGTGGCTCGGACGATGGCGTTTCTTCGCAGACGTTTTTGGTGGCCTGCCATGGCCGAGGATACTCGGGGTTATGTTGCTGCCTGTCCAGTGTGTGCGCAGAATAAGGGTACCAATCGGCCCAGCTCTGGACTACTTCACCCCCTTCCTATTCCCCGGCGACCATGGTCGCATCTGGCCCTGGACTTTGTCACTGGGTTGCCCGGCTTCTGAGGGGAACACGGTCGTTCTGACTATCGTGGACAGATTCAGCAAGTTCGCCCACTTTGTGCCAATTGCCAAGCTTCCCCTCTGCCTCGGAGACGTCCGAGATCCTGGTTAGGGAGGTTTTCAGGGTCCACGGTTTGCCCAGTGATATCGTTTCCGACCGTGGCCCTCAGTTTACCTCTGCTGTCTGGAAGTCCTTCTGTTTGGCCATTGGAGCTACAGTCAGTCTCACATCTGGTTTTCACCCCCAATCTAATGGTCAGGCGGAGAGAGCCAACCAGAAGATGGAATCCACGCTACGCTGCCTGGCCTCTTCCAACCCCACCTCCTGGGTCTCTCAGTTGCCTTGGGTTGAGTATGCCCACAATACTCTCCCCTACATCTGCCACTGGGATGTCTCCTTCCAGTGCCTGTATGGCTACCAACCTCCCTTGTTCCCTTCTCAGGAGAAGGAGCTCTCAGTGCCTTCTGTTCAGGCCCATATTCGTCGTTGCCACCGGACCTGGCATCGGGCCAGAAAGGCACTCCTTAGAGTTTCGGACCGGTATCAGCTCCAGGCGAATCGTCGCCCGGATCCCCGCTCCCACCTACACCATCGGAGATAGGGTCTGGTTGGCCACACGGGATCTTCCTTTACGGACTGAGTCTAGGAAGTTGTTAACGAAGTTCATTGGTCCGTTTGTGGTGGAGAAGGTGATCAATCCGGTGGCAGTTCGACTCAAACTCCCGAGGACGCTCAGAGTCCATCCCACCTTTCATGTCTCCTGCCTCAAGCCTGTTTTCCTCAGTCCTCTGTTGCCTCCCTCCGCCTCCTCCTCCTCCTCCTCGGATGATCGGAGGTGGTCCTGCCTACACGGTGCGACGCATCATGGATTCCAGACGGCGGGGCCGGGGTTCCAGTATCTCGTGGACTGGGAGGGGTATGGTCCTGAAGAGAGGAGTTGGATTCGCGGCGACAGATCCTAGATGCTGACCTCATCCGTGACTTCTACCGCCTCCATCCTGGCGCCCGGGAGTCCGCCCGGTGGCGTTCGTCGGAGGGGGTACTGTAACGATCCCGGCAGTCTGAGTCGGGTCCTGTCTGTGGACTAGTTTTTCTGCTCGGGGATCTCCAGTTTCCCGAGGGTTCTGGAACGCTCCGGGGAGCTCTCTTGATTTCCGCACCTGCATCCCATCAGCAATCTGCACACCTGGTCCTGATCATCACCCTTCTTAGGCTCTGGCCTAACATCCATTCCCCTGCCGGATCGGTAGCCATGAACAGTAGGTTTACCAGAGTATCAGTCTTAGAGCCTAGCGTTAGTTTTGTTGTTTTTTTGCACCTTGTTGGTTTGTTGTTTGCTTACCTCCGTTTTGTTCCATCTGCAGTCACTCGTCCGGAACCTTCATCCAACCTCTGCCTGGTGGTCGGCGGCTGCCGAGCCATGATGGGATCAACCACTGCACCCCCAACAACTAATCAACGCCGCCCGCTCTGTTCCCTGGATTATTCAGCATCACTCTTGAATTTGTAAATAAACACTCACCTTCGTTTCAACTTACCTTGTCCTGGTCTGCTTCTGGGTTCTGGCTTTGTAACTCGTGACAGGGGTTCTTTCTAAAAAAAAAAAAACACCATGAGAAGCACCATTCCCTTACTTTCATACCGTGTAAAACCATCGACACGCACGAAACACAGGTAGAAAAAAGCAACCCATGTTTCTCATCTTTTTATTTGATTAAAAAACAAAAACCCGCAAGTGTTCAAGCCAGCCGGAGCGGTGATCACGTGATTCTCCTGAGAATGATCATGATGTCACACATTGTCGTGGAGACCTAGTATCTACAATACATGAGTCCATTACAAAAAGAAGAGTGACTGTACACGTAACATAAACTCAAAATATGTCTCTATGGTTCTTCCGAGGCTCCATTTTACAATGTATTGCTGTGGGCCTGAAACACAAAATGGCGGTACAGTGGCATAGCCAGCATGTGGATTGAAGTCAATGACGATTGAGGAGGAACGGGAGAAGGAGGGGGGAGGGAGTTCTTCCAGTTGTTCTCAGACTCTAGGTGGATGTCTGTATTGCCTGACTGCTTCTCTCTCCTCTAAGTTCTCTCTGTTTGTTCAAGGATCTAGCGTGGGGGTATGATCAATAGATTTACTTAGGGGTTGGGTGAGGTCAGAGTTAGAAGGGGAGTGGTTTAGAAAAGTTAGGGGATAAATATATACATTCCCAATCTGTCCATGCCTGTTGGCTCTTACTTTGCCTAATTTAGAGCTGAAGAAAGTGCTTGGACCAGCCTTTCTTACCACTGAGGAGAGAGGGATTGAGTAAGGGAGGAGAGAGAAGGACTGCTATACACACAAAGTAGCAACGTACTTTTGAGGAGAAAAATGGGGCGGCACAGCAAAGCTGTAGTCATATTGTAAATACCTTTTCACGTTACTACTAATGACTAATTACTAATATTGGTCTTTCGTTTAATGAATGAATGAATGAGTTAAGGATTGAATGAATACCAAAAGGCAAATTACTGAAAAATAAATGGATTCCACTTTATTTTACAGTCCACTACCTGGGGATAAAAGGCAGAATCTACCGCACACCCAAAACCGATTAGTGATGGTGCTGGAGGCTAAATGGAAAACTGGAGAAACAGGGAAAAGTCTCTGCACACTTCTTTTCAGATGCAAATGTCAGTGAAATGAATCCAAAGCAACATAAGTAATTACCAGGTAGTGGACTGTTGAAGGTCGACTGACCAAAACCTCAGCTACTATTAAAACACCATTGCACACGATTTAGTACCAGGTAGTTACCTATTATTTCGACATCTTTGACGAAACTTCCAGGAAGTATTCATTGCCACCATATATACGTTCTTAGTAAATACCAGACAAACTTTTTGCACTTGACTGTATGCTGCTCTCTAGGCCAGGTCTCCCTCGAAAAAAATATATGAACAAATATAGATTTAAATAAAGCATACATAAAATAAAATGTGAAACCGGACTGTAAAAACTGACAGTCGAGTTACCGCACACCTAATATCTCAGATAACACACACAGGGTCTCCCCCTCACTCCTCACCTTCCAGGGGCTTGACAATCTGCAGGCGATCGGGTAGGTTGGAGCGCAAGCCCCCCGATCCGGCCGAGGAGTGCAGCCAGCTGCCATTGGAGTAGATGGTGCCTGTCGAAGCCACCGAGCTGGACACCAGGCTGTCCCCTCAAAGAAGGGGAGCGTTGAGGCATGGCTCTGTTGGCGGTCAGATAAACAGTGGAGTGCGGCTTTTAGGTCCTGGCCTCCAGGTATGCCCAGACGCTTAGGGCCACTAACACTGAGATCAGAGAGAGATAAAGGAAGGTTAGTGATATACTATACATTGTTGATGCACTAACACTCAGAGTAGAGGTAGAATAGGTTTTGAATACAAATGCACTGCTGTTATTAGTAGACATAGACCAGAGAAATAGAAGCTGTATGTTTGAACATGTAGGAGTGACAGAAGTCCATTAATATACTAATATTTCACTGTTTGTCTACGCCTGTTGTCTGCAAAGCATGTGACAAATACAATTGGATTTTATTTAATTTGAAAAGGAAATACCCTGTGTATCTGTCTGTGTAGATTCTGTATGAGAGTTAATGTAATTCACACATATACACTGTTGCCAGTCTCACCTGTTGTCCCACCTATACACCTCTGCCAGCCTCGATATGGCACTGAGTGGTTTGTCCTCCAAGGTGAGGCTGGTGCTGTCTGAGCCGTAGTAGCTGGTACGGGGGAGTGGAGGCGCGGCTGGAGCGCAGCGACATGGGGCTGGAGCCGGGCACCTGGCCGGGGGAGTGGCACCGCGACCGCAGCCTCGACGCTTGGTTCACCACCTTCACCGTTCCTTTGGCAACCATAGATAAACCATATAGATTAGTGGTGGTGATGAAGTGCCCGTTAATAAGTCTAACATGTATATGTTTATGTCAGTGTATTTGTGCTTGAATATTAGATTTTAAACATTGTATTTGACATATTCTATATTTTGGATCAATAGATGTGCTTGTTATGTCATGCGGTTTTTGTTCAATCAAACATAATTGGTAACATTTCACCTTTGGCACATAACTGACATACCGGTATTGTCATTCGACTGAGCTTAACAGGTTGGAAAAAGCACATTGTCAACGGTGTTTCATGCTTTCACATTGACATCATCACTCACTTGTACTTGGAGGGGGCAGGGACGTCCAAGCCCTTGCGGAAGGTGCCCTCTATCTCTGCTGCCAGGGAGTCACCGCCACCTCCAGTCCCATCAATGTGGATAGGGGGGTGCAACGCCCAGCCAACACCGCCCCCAAAAACAAAGGAGATGATCGTGGACTTCAGGAAACAGCAGAGGGTGCACCCCCCTATCCACATCGACGGGACCGCAGTGGAGAAGGTGGAAAACTTCAAGTTCCTTGGCATACACATCACTGACAAACTGAAATGGTCCACCCACGCAGACAGTGTGGTGAAGAAGGCACAACAGAGCCTCTCCATCCTCAGGAGGCTGAAGAAATTTGGCTTGGCACCTAAAACCCTCACAAACTTTTACAGATGCACAATTGAGAGCATCCTGTCGGGCTGTATCACCTCTTGGTACGACAACTGCACCACCCGCAACCTCAGGGCTCTCCAGAGGTGGTGCGGTCTGCCGAACACATTACCGGGGGCAAACTACCCGCCCTCCAGGACCAGTGGCGGCTCCTGAAAAAATTCTCAGGGGGGGCAATTTTTCTGATGATTTAGGTGACCTACACACATTTAAAAAAAGATATGTCCAGCAACAACATGAAGACAGTGGCAGCATATAAGTCAATACTGATATACACATTACTTGCTTCAAAAAGGCCTCATGGTTGAATTGGAAATATGTGCACCTGAGCAAGCAGGAGCTTTTGATAGAGGCTACTGAAAACATTGATGCAAGTTATTGGTAATAAGAAATTTTTATAGACTTCCATATTCTGCCCTCTTGTATAGATTTGTGAAAATGAACAGTGATAGACATTTTGCCTGAAAACAGAATTTGAAAATAATTCATAGAAAAGGTAAACACAGCTATCTGTATGGCTTTGTAAATATGAACAACCATATTCTGGCCAATTGTATAGATTTGTAAAAAAAATTGTTTACTTTTTTAAAAATGAAAAATAACTATTTTAAACAACATCAACTGTGAACTGATTTGGGCGTGTGTGTGTTAAAGAGACAGACAGGGAGGGACAAAGAGAGAGAGAGGCTACATTACTTGTACTGAAACTGTTCTCTTCTCTCTTTCAATGCAGCAAAGCGGTCAATGACTTTCTCATTGAAATCAGGCATGCTGAGGACTAGTTTACTAGTTACTTTTAGCTTGCTGCATGATCAAATTCAGCTGATGCGCATAGCAATGCACGTAATGGCCTTTCTTGAAATGCTCACGCACCTTTTGCCTTCTCTCGCCTCATCACACTGGCTCCATCGTAAGCTTGCGCAATGAGTTTGACTTTCACGTCGTCGGCAAAAAGACTGTTCAGTCTCTCCAAAAGCACACTGGCGATTGAGACTGAGGGTTGATTCCGAGATGGGAAGGAACTCAAAAAGCGCTCCTGCACTTTGTGGTTGTCTCTTTGATGTGAACTTCTTTCAAAGAGACAATCGAAGTTGCACTGAACGCTATAGCCATCTTGATAGTAGTACGTGAATTGATTGATGCTGCTACCCGCTCTTTTCTTAGTTACGTTCATGGTTACGTTACGTATGACGAAAGCTGCGTAAGTGCAAGCCCTCAGAAACCCATAGAGATTGTATTGAAAGCTCTGAAATTTGAAAAAATAGATTTTACATGGGAGTCTATGACAGACTTCTGGGCGATTTTCAACCTGACTGAAATCGCCCCCAAAAGGGGGGGCCATTTGAAGCACGACTTTAGCCTGATTGGACATTTAGTGGCAGTGTGGCACTGTGGCAGATCAGACGTCTAGATTACAACACTGATAACTACTGTTGCCGTGATATAATTGATTAGAAAAAAAATCCCTTCCTTTTCCCGTTTGGCAGTGCGTCGCCCATATCGCCCTATTGAACACACCGCCCCTGTCCAGGACACCTATAGCACCCGATGTCACAGGAAGGCCAAAAAGATCATCAAGGACATTAACCACCCAAGTCACTGCCTGTTCAACCCGCTATCATCCAGAAGGCGAGGTCAATACAGGTGCATCAAAGCTGGGACCGAGAGAATGAAAAACAGCTTCTATCTCAAGGCCATCAGACTGTTAAATAGCCCTCACTAGCACATTAGAGGCTGCTGCTGCCTATTGAAATCACTGGCCACTTTAAGAAATGGAACACTAGTCACTTTAATAATGTTTACATATCTTGCATTACTCGTCTCATATGTATATACTGTATTCTATAATAGTCTACTGTTTCTTAGTCCATGCCGCTATGTCATTGAAAATACTATTGAATTCCATTCCATTTGTGTGTATTGGGTATATGTTGTGAAATTGTTAGATATTACTTGATAGATATTATTGCACTGTCGGATCTAGAAGCACAAGCATTTCGCTACACCCGCAATAACATCTGCTAAACACGTGTATGTGACAAATAAAATTAGACTTGATTTGATTTGATTTAGCGCTACACCGTGCTGTTGGGCAGGCTCTTTTTGCGCAGGTTCTTAATGTCCTCTCTGGCCTCCCGTAGCATGTCCTCGCACTCTGAGTACTTGTCTTGCAGGTAGTTTATTTGCAGCCAGGGAGTGCCAGAGGTCAGTTAAATACACACTGCTACCGAGGTTACGTACAAGCTTGCCTTGAGGGACATATCTAGGATCAGCTCAGCCTCCTCAAATCCTTGCCTTAAAAATAAGGGGGGAAATCCAAAAACCGACCTTAGATCAGTGTTAAGAGCAACATTATCCTACCTGTTATTGATAGCTCATTGGAGGGTAATGAGTTGTGGATAGTGGGGAAAGTGTGAGGTGGGTCTTATCTCTGATTTGAGCTGTGATTGGCTCTCCCGCAAGGCACTCAGGTGCTGGGTCAGCTCTTTGTTGTCAGTGGTGAGTGGAGAGTTAATACCATGATCGTATCAGTGATACTGTATACCAACTTGATACTCTACACTGCCTTGCAAAAGTATTCATCCCCCTTGGCGTTTTTCCTATTTTGTTGCATTTCAATCTGTAAATTAAATGGATTTTTATTGGGATTTCATGTAATGGACATACCGTTGAAGTCGGAAGTTTACATACACCTTAGCCAAATACATTTAAACTCAGTTTTTCACAATTCCTGACATTTAATCCTAGTAAAAATTGCCTGTCTTAGGTCAGTTAGGATCACCACTTTATTTTAAGAATGTGAAATGTCAGAATAATAGTAGAGAGAATGATTTATTTCAGCTTTTATTTCTTTCATCACATTACCAGTGGGTCAGAAGGTTACATAAACTCAATTAGTATTTGCTAGCATTGCCTTTAAATTGTTTAACTTGAGTAAATCGTTTCAGGTAGCCTTCCACAAGCTTCCCACAATAAGTTGGGTGAATTTTGGCACATTCCTCCTGGTGTAACTGAGTCAGGTTTGTAGGCCTCCTTGCTCGCACATGCTTTTTCAGTTCTGCCCACAAATGTTCAATAGGATTGAGGTCAGGGCTTTGTGATGGCCACTCCAATACCATGACTGTGTTGTCCTTAAGCCATTTTGCCACAACTTGGGAAGTATGCTTGGGGTCATTGTCCATTTGGAAGATCCATTTGCGACCAAGCTTTAACTTCCTGAATGATGTCTTGAGATGTTGCTTCAATATATCCACATAATTTTCCTTCCTCATGATGCCATCTATTTTGTGAAGTGCACCAGTACCTCCTGTAGCAAAGCACCCCCACAGCATGATGCTGCCACCCCCGTGCTTCACGTTTGGGATGGTGTTCTTTGGCTTGCAAGCCACCACCTTTTTCCTCCAAACATAGCGATGGTCATTATGGCCAAACAGTTCTATTTTGGTTTCATCAGACCAGAGGACATTTCTCCAAAAAGTATGTCGATATAGGGCTCGTTTTACTGTGGATATAGATACTTTTGTACCTGTTTCCTCCAGCATCTTCACAAGGTCCTTTGCTGTTGTTCTAGGATTGATTTGCACCAAAGTACGTTAATCTCTAGGAGACAGAACGCGTCTCCTTCCTGAGCGGTATGACAGCTGCATGGTCCCATGGTGTTTATACTTGTGTACTATTGTTTGTACAGATGAACGTGGTACCTTCAGGTGTTTGGAAATTGCTCCCAAGGTTGAACCAGACTTGTGGAGGTCTACAATTTTTAGACTGAGGTCTTGACTGATTTCTTTTGATTTTCTCATGATGTCAAGCAAAGAAGCACTGACTTTGAAGGTAGGCCTTGAAATACATCCACAGGTACACCTCCAATTGACTAACATGATGTCAATTAGCCTATCAGAAGCTTCTAAAGCCATGACATCATTTTCTGGAATTTCCCAAGCTGTTTAAAGGCACAGTCAACTTAGTGTATGTAAACTTCTGACCCACTGGAATTGTGATACAGTGAATTATAAGTGAAATAATCTGTCTGTAAACAATTGTTGAAAAAATATTGTGTCATGCACAAAGTAGATGTCCTAACCGACTTGCCAAAACTATAGTTTGTTAACAAAAAATGTGTGGAGTGGTTGAAAAACAAGTTTTAATGACTCCAACCTAACTGTATGTAAACTTCCGACTTCAACTGTAGTTTCCGTCCTCCTTTGGGTACGTTGACTTCAATACAAAACCTAGGAGGCTCGTGGTTTTCACCCCTTTCCATAGACTTATACAGTAATTATGACAACTTCCAGAGGATTTCCTCTAACCTATCAGAGATCTTGCAGCATGAACTGAAATGTTGTCCACCGAATCAAAGGATCAGAGAATGAATCTAGTACTGAAAGCATTAGCAACAGCTAGCTAGCACTGCTTTCTTCAAAAATGAGAGGGAGAGAGATGTATTTCGTTGTATTTTTTGTTGTAAATTCGAGCATCATGTAGAACCCTAAACCTATCGTTGTTACATTGAACTTGGTGAATGGAATATGAACGACAGTCATCCAATATGCTGTAATAGAAATAAGGCCATGCTCATTAAAAATATTGTTGTCCTCCCTCATCTTAAACGGCACCGACCGCCACTGCTGTAAATATGTTTCTTTCAGCTTTTTAGAGGACAACAACACACCCACAATTATGATATCAGTGTCCTGAAATGCATTGACATCTAGATTTTATCAACAGCCAAATGTATCATGCAGCGTCGGTGTCGTAGACCTACAGAACATGAACTTTAAACCCGTCATAGAGTACAGAGAACGTACATTGCTTGTGATCCTGTGAGTTTACAATGGAGCTAAAATAGCTTTATAATGGCTGATGATGCAAGTAATATTTTCCCTGATGTCACTTATGTAACTGTAATAATCTGTTTCCACTTTTAATTGGGCTGGCCAAAGATGTTTAAATGAGAGAAATGCCACCTGGTGGCAACGAATGGAACAACAGGAAAAACACATTCTAACGCCTGAAGGTGCTACGGTC
This sequence comes from Coregonus clupeaformis, assembly GCF_020615455.1. Classification (NCBI taxonomy): domain Eukaryota; kingdom Metazoa; phylum Chordata; class Actinopteri; order Salmoniformes; family Salmonidae; genus Coregonus; species Coregonus clupeaformis. Next base: position 6,634,992 of record NC_059229.1, read on the forward strand.
ATCTGTACAAACAATAGTACGCAAGTACAAACACCATGGGACCATGCAGCCGTCATACCACTCAGGAAGGAGATGCGTTCTGTCTCCTAGAGATGAACGTACTTTGGTGCGAAAATTGCAAATCAATCCCAGAACAACAGCAAAGGACCTTGTGAAGATGCTGGAGGAAACAGGTACAAAAGTATCTATATCCACAGTAAAACAAGTCCTATATCGACATAACCTGAAAGGCCGCTCAGCAAGGAAGAAGCCACTGCTCCAAAACCTCCATAAAACAGCCAGACTACGGTTTGCAACTGCACATTGGGACAAAGATCGTACTTTTTGGAGAAATGTCCTCTGGTCTGATGAAACAAAAATAGAACTGTTTGGCCATAATGACCATCGTTATGTTTGGAGGAAAATGATGGTTGCAAGCCAAAGAAGACCATCCCAACCGTGAAGCACGGGGGTGGCAGCATCATGCTGTGGGGGTCCTTTGCTGCAGGAGGTACTGGTGCACTTCACAAAATAGATGGCATCATGAGGAAGGACAATTATGTGGATATATTGAAGCAACATATCAAGACATCAATCAGGAAGTTAAAGCTTGGTCGCAAATGGGTCTTCCAAATGGACAATGACCCCAAGCATACTCCAGTACCTTGACAACAATGTCAAGGTACTGGAGTGGCCATCTCAGAGCCCTGACCTCAATCCTATAGAACATTTGTGGGCAGAACTGAAAAAGCGTGTGCGAGCAAGGAGGCCTACAAACCTGACTCAGTTACACCAGCTCTGTCAGGAGGAATGGTCCAAAATCTTCATCCTCCCTCTACTCTCTCTGCTCTTTCCCTTCCCCCATCTCGCTATCTCCCCTTCCCACTCCCTCTACTCTCTCTGCTCTTTCCATTCCCCCATCTCGCTATCCCCCCTTCCCCCTCCCTCTCTTTCCTGCCCCTCCATTATCCCCTCTCACCTGAGTCCCTCTCCATCCAGCAGCCTACTGTACTCAGCTATCTCCATCTCCAGCCTCATCTTGATGTCCAGGAGGATCTGGTACTCGGAGGCCTGCTGCTGGATGCTGACGTTGAGCTGCTGCAGCTCCTCCTCCATGCTGTTGATATGAACCTGCAGCTGGCTCAGCTGGGAGCCATAGCGACCGTTTATATCAGTGACGCTCTGCTCCAGGTACCCCTTCTAGGAATGTGTTTATGTTTGTAAGGGATGAAGAAGATGGAGAAGGAAGAAAGGAGAGGGAAGTAGAAATTGATAAACAGGGAGATGAAGAAGCGTAGAGATAGTTAGATTGGTGCGCATAAAGGAGTTAGAACACCTTGACATTAGACCACAGTGGAGGTCTGAAAACATCTAACAAACTTTGATTTTGGAGTGTAATGTTCCTTTAACACCTACAGGAATTCCATATTTTAGGAACAGAGATAGGGTAAAGACAAATGCTATATGTTTAGCGATTCTGATTCACTAAGATGGTTTGACATCATACCTGAGTGAGCAGGCCATGCAGTTCAATCTCCAGGCTCTGGAAGGTCCTCTTCAGGTCGGTCACCTGAGACTGAGAGGTCTTCACCTCTGTGGTGCTGGTGGTGATCTGGTTCTGAAGCACCTCCACCTGACATACACAAACACACACACATCGTTTTAGTCAAAAGTATAGTACCACTTGTAGTGTCTAAGCAATTTATGACTTTGCTAACGTTTGCAAATGGTATCTTAGAGGATGTTGATTCAGCTTAGGGAAGTATCTGGAGAGCAGTTCTATAGGGGCACCCTAAAACAGAGGAAGTCTGTTGTGTGGAGTCATGGGATTGGTCTGTAGGGGAAACCACCCATATCATGTCACAGATTATAAATACCATGATTAAAACAAAGGACGGGGAGTAACAACATATTAGATCGGGTCCGTTGTTCTCCAGATGCCTGCAGAAGTCTGTAAATTGACACTGAAATCTTTTGATATAATAAACCTTTATAATCAAAGTACAGTGTAAGCGGACTCCTTGTTCTCACAGCATAATAGGCATCATTATTTAGTTACTACACACTTCACAAAACACATTTAGGGACCCGGGCCCACACACTTTGAGGACCCCTGTCCTATTTTCAGAGGTTGATTCACCTTGCTCATGTCCACTGAGGAAGCACAGTCCATCTCCACATTCACAGCACCACACTGCTGCGGCCGCATCAACTGCATCTCCTAACAACAGGAAAAGTGGGACAAAACCGCTGGAAAACTGCATCCCACCGGACTAATTGAGGCTACTCGAACCGACACCGCTACGGGAGCTGTAGCTACGGCTACTACTGCGACTGGCTACAATGGACATAGCGAGAGATGGTCTGGCGATGCATCCTGGGAGGTTAAAGTGCATTCTTCCGAGTTTGAGGTGACAGGTAAAATAACCCCCTTTGTGTCCTTGAGCTTCTTATGCAGTTGGATTAAGCATGATTGATTACGTCACAACTGTTCCTTGGAATGAAAGTGTATCTAATTGTTTTGTTCAGTAGGTGGGTACAGGGCTTGCAACAACTATGTAACAAGAGACATCAAGTCACGAAGGACTTCAAGGGAAATTAATGGTTCAGTAAAGGTTGTGGTTTATGAAGGGCAGTGTGTTTGACAAAAAAAAGACAAATCAGACAGCTAGAGATTCTCTAGAAATTCAGTGGATGTGTTTTGTAAAGCTGACATTCCATGGCTTCAGACATCCATTTTCAATTACATTTTGGTTTGTTTACTGAAATTGGCAATGTTTTTAATATATTTTAATATATAATTGTCCTGGATTTGTAGGCTTAATATTGTATCTGTTATGTTATTATTTTAACAAACTAAAATGTTGCACCAAGTCACTTGATCACTTACATTTGATGATTTTCTATCATTCTATCCATTTGAAAAGATGGGCAGTAAAAGTCATATTTTTGAAATGTAGATAACCATTATGATCTGTTCATAAATTCAACATATTCAATTGTGTTACTTTGTCTACTTGCTCTCAGATTAGTTGGTTTGGATAGTGTGTTTAATCATTGTCAAAGTTGTGTAGTAGGTATTCTTACTAAAATAGAATGTTGCCCTAAGTCACTTTGATGTTGTCATTCTTTCTTTATGAATTCTAAGATGTACTGTACAGTAACTATACCCTTATTTGAAATATCAATAAACCTCATAATTCCTCACATTCCATTTTGCCTACTCAGTACTTGCTCTCAGATGTTGGTTTGGATAGTGTGTTTCATTCAAGGGAAAAGTGTATGCAAAACAGCCAGAAAACAGGCTGAATAAATTGAACAGTTTCATTCCAAAATGCTATATATCCATTTTCAGAAATGTTGGTAAATTAGCTTTTATTGTTTTTTCACTATCTAATGAGTTTGTTCAATGACAAACATGTATTTGTTAGTACTGCTAGGTTTCACACAGTCCAATTTAACAAATAACTAAAATTATTATAAAGAAATATACAAATGATACATTTGTGACATATTTAAAAATGTTTTACTAATAAATTATTCAGTACAGTAATATGAGATCTGTATGTAGAACATTTACATTTGACATTTTAGTCATTAGCAGATGCTCTAATCCAGAGCAATTTACAGAAAGCACATTCATTTTAAACTAGCTAGGTGAGACAACCACATCCCAGCTAGCACATAACGTTCTGAGAACCACATGTTTCTTAGAGCTTGGTGAGAGCGTGGTTGTCCTATGGTTAATTGCGTACAACCTTCCCATAACACAGAGATTCCCAAAGATTTTTGGCCCGCGGTCTCATTTTGATATCAAAAAATGTTTGCGACCCCACCATGTAAAAAAAGTGATGTAATCAACGGTCAATGTTTACTTTTTTAATTGGGGGGTATGACAGTCTATGATGTTATTTTCCCCCAAGTCTGATTTAGTGCCTGGTCTTGTCCATTATGTTCTAATGAGGCTTGTGGGCATTGTAGAGGGAAACATAAAACATATCTGTTCCTGGGAGTCTTGTCTTTCAGTGATGGGGTCATAATATTTTGTAGCTTAAACAATTGAAAAGATAGTCACATTTTTTGGAAGAAAACAGAAACCGCTTGTCACGATGCCCACCAAACACCACAGGGGAGGGACCGGGTGGGCACTCCGCTTAGGCGGCGGATCCGGCTCCGGGCCTGATCCCCGCTCCCTCTCCAACCCCCAAAGTACCCCTGGTCCGGTCTGGCCCCGCTGGCCGGAGCTGGACTGCACACTGGTGGAGCGGATTGCTCTAGCTCCGGCGTGAAGCATCTGACCGGTGCCGGACCAGCCACCGGTGGAACAGGCACGGGCCGTGCCGGACTGACGACGCACACCACTGGCTTGGTGTGGGGAGCAGGAGCGGGCCGCGCCGGGCTGGCGCAAACGCACCACTGACTTGGTGCGGGGAGCAGGAGCGGGCCGCACCCGGGCTGACGAGCGCACCACTGTCTTGGTGCGGGGAGCAGGAACGGGCCGAGCTGGGCTGATCGAAACGCACCACTGACTTGGTGCGGGGAGCAGGAATGGGCCGGACCGGGCTGACGACGCGCACCACTGACTTGGTGCGGGGAGCAGGAACGGCCGCACCGGGCTGATGCAAACGCACCACCGACTTGGTGCGGGGAGCAGGAGCGGGCCGCGCTGGGCTGACGCAAACGCACCACTGACTTGGTGCGGGGAGCAGGAGCGGGCCGGACCGGGCTGACGAAGCGCACCACTGACTTGGTGCGGGGAGCAGGAACGGGCGTGCCGGGCTGACGAGCGCACCACTGACTTGGTGCGAGTGGCAGGAACAGGCCGGACCGTACTGGGAACACACACCACTGGCCCCACGTGGGGATCAGGAACAGGCCGGACCGGACTGGCAACACACGCCAGTACCTCTCGCCGTGCCTCTACATCCTCCCTTCCCCCTGGTGACCAGTGACTCCCGTAACCTGGCGGCCTCCTGCTGCCCCGTCGTCCACGGCGTTAGCCCCCCCCTAAAAAATGTATGGGCTTCACTCCTACCCGTGGACCAGGTCTCCATGCTCCTCGCCAGCCTTTCGCCCTTCTGCCTCCACGTCAAGCCCCTCTCTTCCTCACATGGCTTGACCCAGTCGAGGAGGCGAAGGAGATCCGCTAGAGATCTCTCAGGCGCAGGCTCCTGGACTAGTTTTTTTTTTTTTTTTTTTTTTTTGGGGGGATGGATCAGCTTAATATTGCAGATAGATTGTATCTTCTATCAATGTAATTGTCTGCATCACTTCCAATCCCCCATGTTTATTTTTATTTTTTATATATATATTCCCCTTTATTACTTTTCAACCCCACCATCCTTTCCCTACTTGGAGTAAATTAGTGAACAACAACGCCCAGGCCTCTACTTCCGGTCTATACTTACTATCTACACCTTATGGACAGAGTTAATTTTACAATAATTCTATATCTATATATATATATATATATATATATATATATATATATATATTTATTTATTTTTTTGCTCCTGAACTTCTTCTACTCTCAACCTCTCCGATCATTTTCATGATGTCCATCCGGTTTGCTTCTAAATGCCATATCTTTCTAACTGTGCTCTTTCCCAAAAGCTCCCAACATACAACCTATATACTTATTATGGACACAGTATGCTTACATTATTAGCTATCTTTGTTATTATTTGTTGTTATTTGTTATTAGTCCCATCCTTCAACTCTATTCAATACCTCCCATCTATCTCTTAACACCATCCATATAGGATTTCTATTTGCCATATATATTTCGACCTTACTGTGATGTTTTACAAAAGTTCTGAACCTTTCTATTCTCATTGCTTCTACAGATTGTGAATTAAAAATAAACATTTTTGCTAAAAGTATTATTATATTATTGATTGATTGACTGTGACTTTTCAGATCACCCAGTAATGCTATCTGCAAGGTTAGTTCCAGGTAAATATTGCAATCCTTTAGCCATTCCTGGACCTGTGTCCAAAAACAAGCTACAAATGGACAGAACCAAAACAAATGATCTAATGATTCTATCTCTTCACAGCAAAATCTGCAGAGCTGGGAAGATTGTATCCCCCATATAAATAACATTCTATTGGTAGCAAGAATTTTATATAATAATTTAAATTGAAAGATTCTAATTTTTGAATCCGGTGTCGTTTTTGCGTGTCAGTTCATAAACACTATGCCATGGGATCGGTACGTCAAAGATCTCTTCCCAACTATTTTGCAATCTATATGGGGACGGCTGTCAATCCTTTGGTCCTTAAGTGAAACTGATATACTTTTTTATTTATCACAGTTTTCCTTAACCAATTATGTTCTTTAATGCAAGGCCGACAGACAAGTTCCTTACTTTCTCCCCCTTCAACTTTCCTCTTCCACTTTTGCGGTAAGGCTACAATTATTTGGTTGTAATTCTGGGTAGAGCAGACATTTCCATATGTTTTTGTTAGCTGCATGTGCGACATAACTCCACCAGTCCTACCGATGATATCATTTACGAAGATTATACCTTTTTAAACATTCTGTCAAAAAATAAAGGTTTTTTGTCAATTAGTATATTTGAATTTAACCACAATATTTGTTGCATTATTTGTTCTGTCGTTTCTGGAGGATTAAATTGAAATTGCAACCAACTTTCTATGGCTTGTTTTAGAAATAGTGACATTTGGGAGATTATTTCCTTTTCAAATAACTGAAAGTGAGAGGTTGTAATCTGAATAAAGGGAAAAAGGCCTTTCTTGAACAGTGGGTGAGACAATCTTACTAATTTGCTTGAGAACCAGTTCGGATTTAAGTATAACTTTTGGATGACTGAAGATTTTAGTGATAGGTCTAATGCTTTAATATTTAATAATTTCTGTCCTCCGAATTCATATTCATTATATAAATATGCTCTTTTAATTTTGTCTGGCTTGCCGTTCCAAATAAAATTGAATATTTTTTCTCATATAATTTAAAAAAACTGTTTGCTAGGCGTAGGCAAGACCATAAGCAAATAGGTAAACTGGGATAATACTAAAGAGTTAATCAGGGTGATTTTTCCACAAATTGACAGGTATTTTCCTTTCCATGGTAGTAAGATCTTATCTATTTTTGCTGACTTTCTATTAAAATGTATTGAAGTGAGATCATTTATTTCCTTTGGGATATGTATTCCGAGTATATCTACATCACCATCAGACCATTTTATTGGTAAACTACATGGTAATGTAAAAATTGTATTTTTAGTGATCCAATACGTAATATAGTACATTTGTCATAATTTGGTTTTAATCCAGAGAGGTTAGAAAATGTATCTAGATCCTCTATGAGGCTGTGGAGGGATTCTAGTTGTGGATCTAAAAGAAAACATGAATCATCTGCGTACAATGACACCTTTGTTTTTAAGCCCTGTATTTCTAATCCTCTGATATTATTATTGGATCTGATTTTAATAGCTAACATCTCGATGGCCACAATAAATAGATATGCCGATAGTGGACAACCTTGTTTCACTCCTCTTGACAGTTTAAAACTTTCTGAGAAATAGCCATTATTTACTATTTTACACCTAGGGTTACTATACATGATTTTGACCCATTTTATAAGAGATTCTCCAAAATTGAAATGCTCCAGGCATTTATATATAAATTCCAGTCGAACTTTATCAAATGCCTTTTCGAAGTCTGCTATGAATAACAGGCCTGGTTTCCCATATTTTTCATAGTGTTCTATTGTTATACTCCTGGACTTGCTGCTTGGTCCAGTCTTGGTGGGATCTTCTGTCACGATCGTCGAACAGAGATGAGGACCAAGGCGCAGCGTTGCAGGCAAACATACTCTTTAATTAGAGACACGATCAAAAACAACAAACGATACGTGACAGTTCACGGTCTAACATAAACAGACTAGAAACAAGATCCCACAAACACAAATGGGAAACAGACAGTTTAAATATGGCTCCCAATCAGAGACAACCAACGACAGCTGACACTCGTTGCCTCTGATTGGGAGCCACTCAGGCCAACATAGAAATACACATACTAGATAAACAAATGAAATGCACACCCTGGCTCAACATACAAGTGACCCCAGAGCCAGGGCGTGACACCGCTCTGTTTATTACCACCGTATCTGACGTAACCCCAGTTCTATGAACCAAGCACAATCATTTTTATTTATTTCAGAGTTTCTCTCCCTATTTTTTAATCAGGCGACCCAAAGTTTGGGAAATGCTGCCATAACATTTCCTACAGGTTTCCTCATGGTTCTATTTAAAGTCATGTTCTCAAAACATTCAGAGAACGTTAAGAAACAACGTTCTTCTGTGGGAATTTCAGTACTTCAGCATGACATTTTCTGCAGGTTTCCTCTTGGTTCTATTTAAAGTAATGTTCTCAGAACATTAAGAAAACTTTCCATGAAATCCACAAGAAAACATGAGTAACGTTCAAAGAATGTTCTAATAATGTTATTTAAAAACAAACAGAATACATTCCATTCTTAGCATCAACAAAACTCTGACTATCCTCTATCTTGTTAAGTGTGTTCAGGTGTGTTGGCCACTTCCACTAATTGGCCACACCTGATCTTAATGAGTGCTTTTTTCCTTTGAAATAGGATCTGTTTGAATAAACTAAAATGAACAGCTTTGTATGAGTAAAAAAACACATGGCATGCTAGCTCCATCCTGGTGCCGCAGTGGACTAATTCCATGGATAGACCAGAAGATCATAGGTTCGAATCTTACAGACGCCATGCCACAATAAAAAATTAATGGGTTTGCATGATTACTGACTAGGTAAATTCATTTATATCTGTGCTTGGAGTTCACAACAACTAAACTAGCAGTGTTATTTTAAAGTCTTTTTTAAACATGTTCTCAGAACATTATTTAATTACCTCCCAGGAAAACATTCAGGGAACCATAGTAAAACATTATCTGAACCTATTTGCAACTTAAAAGTGTATTTTCCCAGAATAGGAGAATATTTCACTTTCGTTAAAAAGCTTTAACGGTCAGGAAACGTACGGCTTCGTTCCCAGAACCAATGGGAAACCAAAAACGTACGTTCCCACAACTTCCAAGGAAACACATGTGCTAGCTGGGATATCACAGTCAAATATACAGGAGAGGAACATTATATTTCAGCTAAACAATGGATTTATAGCATTATGCAACAAAAAAATGTCATTCTTCTAAAATCTAGGAATAAAAAATCTGAGAACAGTAATATTTTACAAACACATGAAGGTACCCATAAGCAATCATTTCTGATGAAATAAAAAGTTGTGAAAAATATGTGGATATATCGTTTTGGAAATAAACCTTTCAATGATTAATGACTTCTCCATGATTAAATCAAATGATGTCTACTGATGGACAGATGGACCTTTACTTTCCTACATACTGAGGCTGGATTTCAGTCAAACCTGTATGTTTACACGCTCTCTTTGTTTAGTAAGAACTGTCCAAGCTCACACACTAATTCTGAAAAGCATCAACCTGTTAGAGGAGTCTGTATTTTGATTTTTACAGTAGTGAAAACCATTCTATGATTTTATTTGATCATGGGGAAAATGAGCTGCTGTGCAAGCACTGCAAGGCAGGTTAGACTGAATTGAGCCATGTAATGATGATGAATGAGTCCTACCTTGTCAGCGCATGAACAGACATATCCCCAGGCCATTTCACCTGAACAAAAATCATTAGTGATGAATAGCACACAGATACAGTGCCTTCAGAAAGTATTCATACCCCTTGACTTATTCCACATTTTGTTGTGTTACAGCCATTCAATATGGAATACAAATAATTATAACAGCACCCAAATACACCAAATACCCCGTAATGACAAAGTGAAAACTTATTTTTGCACATTTATTGAAAATGAAATACAGAAATATTACATTTACATAAGTATTCATGCCCCTGAGTCAATGCATGTTGGAAGCACCTTTGGCAGCGATTACAGCTGTGAGTCTTTCTGGATAAGTCTCTAAGAGCTGTACACACCTGGATTGTACAATATTTGCACATTATTCTTTATAAAATTCTTCAAGCTCTGTCAAGTTGGTTGTTGATCATTGCTAGACAGCCATTTTCAAGTCTTGCCATAGATTTTCAAGACGATTTAAGTCAAAACTGTAACTACGTCACTCAGGAACATTCAATGTTGTCTAAGTAAAAAACTACAGTGTATATTTGGCCTTGTGTTTTAGGTTATTGTCCTGCTGAAAGGTGAATTTGTCTCCCAGTGTCTGTTGGAAAGCAGACTGAACCAGCTTTTACTCTAGGATTTTGCCTGTGCTTATCTTTATTCAGTTTATTTTTATAAAGAAAAAACTCCCTAATCCTTGCCGATGACAAGCATACCCATAACATGATGCAGCCTCCACCATGCTTGAAAATGTGTAGAGTGGTACTCAGTGATGTATTGTTTTGGATTTGCCCCAAACATAACGCTTCGTATACAGGACATGAAGTTAATTTCTTTGCCACATTTTTTGCAGTTTTATTTTAGTGCCTTATTGCAAACAGGATGCATGTTTTGGAATATTTGTATTCTGTACAGGCTTCCTTCTTTTCACTCTGTCATTTAGGTTAGTATTGTGGAGTAGCTACAATGTTGTTGATCCATTCTCAGTTTTTTCCTATCACAAGCACTAAACTCTGTAACTCTTTTAAAGTCACCATTGGCCTCATGGTGAAATCCCTGCGCAGTTTCTTTCCTGAGTTAGGAAGGACACCTGTATCTTTGTAGTGACTGGGTGTATTGATACACCACCCAAAGTGTAATTAATAACGTCACAATGCTCAAAGGGATTTCAACGTCTGCTTTTATTTAGTTTTTACCCATCTACCAATAGGTGCCTTTCTATGCGAGGCATTGGAAAACCTGCCTGGTCTCTGTGGTTGAATCTGTGTTTGAAATTCACTGCTCGACTGAGGGACCTTACAAATAATTGTATGTGTGGGGTACAGAGATGAGGTAGTCATTAAAAAATCATTTTAAACACTATTATTGCACACAGAGTGAGTCCATGCAGCTTATAATGTGACTTGTTAAGCTTATTTTTACTCCTGAACTTATTTAGGCTTGCCATAACAAAGGGGTTGAATACTTATTGACTCAATACATTTCAGCTTTTCACTTTTAATGAATTTGTAAAAATGTCTAAAAACATATTTCCACTTTAACGTTATGGGGTATTTTGTGTAGGCCAGTGACACAAAATCGAAATTGTATCAATTTAAAATTCAGGCTGGAACACAACTAAATGTGGAAAAAGTCAAGGGGTATGAATACTTTCTGAAGAATCTGTAAGCAGACATTTTTATTTTTTACCTCAAAGCCACAAAAGTAACGAATCATTAATACACGGTGGACCCACAAGACGACGTGATGAATGATCCACATGCCTCGCTATGTAAACTCATCCCCATCAAGACTTCACTGTCGCAATCCTCAAACCACCACCCATTGAAACCCCAAGGCCCCCCTATTCAGCCAATACACTTGTACATTAAAAAATCACTTAACTTAATGGCCTCTATGTATTTTCTGGTGACGCAAAAGGTTAAAAGGGAGTGTTTGACTTGACTCTTCTTTGGCACTGTGTGATGAGAGGTATTTCCAGGGAATGTCTGGGAAACCAAGACACCATTGCGTGCCTAATCACTTGGCAGGCCTTCTGCTACTTCTACGGTTTTCTTTGTTTCTATTATCACAGGTAGAGATATTTATGTTCTGCCTCGATTAGCGTAAGACGGTAACAAAAGTAAAAGGGTGTGTCCTAATTGTCTTTGGCCTACGTGCAATTCCTTCCAAATGTCAGTTGGAATGCCTGTGTGTCTGGGCTCATATGATAAAGCAGGTATGTAGGGGAGTGGTATACCTCCTTTACTGGAAGTTACACCAGTAAAAAAGAGGGACACAGCACAGACTGGTCCAGCACAATTTGGAGGGCTGGAGGTGGAATGACACTAACAAAATAGGTGTATTTTGAATCTACGACATCAAGAATCTTACATCCTTTTTTGCTTTAATGATCAGTTTCTCCGTAACTCTCTCTTCCACACCTACGTCTCAAAACTGAATGAACAATAACTCGCACGCACCTCAATTACCCCAGTTACCACACACACACACCTCCAATCTTCCTAGGAAAGAGCCGCCCTATGCATTATCATCACCCTTGGAGTGCCAGAAACTGACAGACTGGCTGGCAGTTTTTCTATATAAATGAGTTGATACTTTACATTACTGTGAAGTGCACAATGAAAAGAGACATCAGGTCCATGTTAAACCATTATCTTTTGTTTCTATTTCCATAACAGCATATCACTTTGGCTGTGGTATCCTGACAACAATTACAGTGTATTTTTAAATGTATTTTCTATTGACAAGCTTCATTGACAACATTCTAAATGGATATCATATCTGTATGAATTGGATTAAAAAACGATTTACAGCTTTTAAAGACTATATTATATACAGAAGATACTTCCTTGACTATTTAGAAAATCTATAGGTAAACAACTCTAATGTTGTTTCCAGTCAATGATGCTCTCTTTAGTCCAGATAAGAGTGGAGGATGTACGTCACCACACACTGTCCACTTAACCCTTCCTCATTGGTTGTTTAGGTTACGCCTTAACGATATCTCTGTCATAATCATTTTACAACTAGGTCTATATTAAGATCAACAGTAATGATACGGTGCCGTTGTGTTTCTAAGTGATGGACCACTTGCCACTTATTCCATGGTATTTTCAATGATCGATCCATGGTTTTCGTTGCATTTCAATGCAAGTGGAAGTTAGAGTTGGTGGACCTTGGCCTTGGATACAGGTGTTATGACAGGGTTGTAGACTTCTGTAACAACAACCACTATTGAACGTCTAACTGAGTTTTACTTTATTGTCTCACATTTCCAGGTGAACGATTAGAATATTGATGCGCCCCGCCTGAATGCAGAATGGCACCAAGTATCCATTACGCATGGCGTTTCCATCATTTTCAATCAATCAAGGGATCTATCTTGGACATTGTTATCAGACATTGCTCTGACCATATTGGTTAAATATACATTTGTGTATAAAAGACCTGACATAGAGAACTGGCAATATCATTGGCACTTGCTGACTACGTTTTGTATAGACTGTTACATATGATCACCTCTCTTTTAAAGTAATTGTCATTTTCACACAAAAAATTGCATTTTGCATTTCCTACTTTTAATAATCTAAAGCTATATTGTTAGAAAACTCTTCTTCTGCGTCCAGGCATGGCAATGAGTGGATTGTTGGTGTGCGCCCTCATGGCAGCGCTAGTGGGGGTTGGTTTGACATCGCCCGTGTCCAAGTCGGATGACAACACCAAACAGGGTGGGATACTGCCACAGCTACTGGCCAGGAGGGAGGCAGTGAGGAATGCTGCAGAGAACGTCGCTAGGCGGGAGCAAGACACTCAAATGAGCATGGCACGGATGGAGAGGATGGCGCACCTGTCGGAGGACCAGCGCGAGTTGATGTCCAAGCAAATCATACAGGCCATCTCAGGTACGTGGTGAGTGTGAGTGTGAGTGTGAGTGTAGGTGTGAGTGTGAGTGTAAGTGAGAGTGAGAGTGAGAGTGAGAGTGAGAGTGAGAGTGAGAGTGAGAGTAAGAGTGTGAGTGAGAGTGAGAGTGAGAGTGAGAGTGAGAGTGTGAGTGAGAGTAGGAGTGAGAGTGAGAGTGAGAGTGAGAGAGAAAGAGAGACACCCACATCTACCGTGGCAAATGTGAAGTGTATCGTCGTTCGGTTGAGCACTTAAACGCACATTTAACTTTTCTGTTTGGTTCATATAAGTTTGTATTGTTCGCAGAGATGATGAACGAGTGTTAGGACCGGGACTACCAAGGATGGGTAGATTTTGGACGGCGGAGTGCAGAGTAGAGACGTACCACAACCCAACTGAGGAACGTCTGCCTGCACTGGCGTTACTCAGGAATCCATCCCTATTTGAAATATATTGTATATAATCATTGGCTTACGTCATGACTTTTAATCCAAGTGTCATAATAAACACGTTTGCAGTATATACGTCTACAGGCATTTCTTGATTTCATTAGGACATGGGCCGGTTTCCACTAAGGACATGCGCCGGTTTCCCGGAAACAAAATCTACATTGAGTGTTCATTTTAGTTTAGGACAAGGCTTAATGTGTCCAGGAAACCGGCCCTTCGAGTAGAAAAATAACACACATGCACGTGTGTCTGATGGAAATAAAATGTACTTTTTAATTTACAGGTGGTACAATTTATAAACACATACAACTCAGTGATTATAACAAATAATTCAGCAAAGAGTCCATTTCAACATCTGAAACATATGCATTGCTGTTTGGTTCATTTTCTTCCGACTATAAATTGTCATCATTTGCTATAATTTTCCCCTTTTGATCTGCAGTATCCTATGCCTTTTATATACAATTGATTGTCCAGACAGCCGAAAGAGCATCCCAAAAAAAAACATGCAGTCCATGATCATTTGGTTTTGTACCTTTCTTTTCTCGGGTGACACCTTGCTTGCATCTTTTTGTTTCTTCATAAGGTATCCCACTCAGTACAATCACATTGGAGGAATTCACTTTGAATGCACAACTTCATTTTTTCATACAGCACACTTTCATTATTCCTTATGATATGAATAGCATTTGTACCAACAATACTTTAGTTTAAGGTCTGTTAACACAGATCCAGCACATAGACTAGTGTCGAGACCTTTTACTGTCCCCTTCTGTTGTCTTTGATACAACATGGTAGACTACCTGAATGCTTTTGGTGAGGTTCGAATAAATGCACAAGTTTACAATGACTGACATAATTGACAGCATTTCGAAGTAAAGCATTTTACAATGACTTGCAGCAGGTGATGTGTGATGCCATACAAACGCACAGTACTGCTAGTGCTAAATGAGGACATTTGGGGAAAGAGCAGAGTAGTATACCTCAGTGAATGTCAATAATGTCACAAACTTTCAGTAAATTCAGTCAGTGTATCAGTCTCTCCACCATTCTGTAATGGGGAGTGATTGAAGTGTTAGTGGTTTTACCACAGTAAAGTGAATGTGGTTAATACCCACAAATGCTTCATTTTCTAATAGCAGCTATATATTGCAAAAGGACATACTGAATTCCAGTGCATCTTGTTTTCTTTTAGTGTGACAAACTAACCGCTGCGGTCAGTTTGGTGGTTCTTAAAAAACGATACCTTGAATCTTTCCCAACATAATGAAAAGGTAATGTGATTGTATTTGAAGGTAAAAAATAAATTATATTTGAAAACATATGGTTTGGTTCTTTCTAAAAAAAAAACACCACGAGAAGCACCATTCCCTTACTTTCATACCGTGTAAAACCATCGACACGCACAAAACACAGGTAGAAAAAAGCAACGCATGTTTCTCATCTTTTTATTTTATTAAAAAACAAAAACCTGCAAGTGTTCAAGCCAGCCGGAGCGTTGATCAGGTGATTCTCCTGAGAATGCTCATGATGTCAAACATTGTCGTGGAGACCTAGTATCTACAATACATGAGTCCATTACAAAAAGAAGAGTGACTGTACACGTAACATAAACTCCAAATATGGCTCTATGGTTCTTCCGAGGCTCCATTTTACAATGTATTGCTGTGGGCCCGAAACACAAAATGGCGGAACGTTGGCATAGCCAGCATGTGGATTGAAGTCAATGACGATTGAGGAGGAACGGGAGAAGGAGGGGGGAGGGAGTTCTCCCAGTTGTTCTCAGACTCTAGGTGGATGTCTGTATTGCCTGACTGCTTCTCTCTCCTCTCCGTTCTCTCTGTTTGTTCAAGGCTCTAGCGTGGGGGTATGATCAATAGATTTACTTAGGGGTTGGGTGGGGTCAGAGTTAGAAGGGGAGTGGTTTAGAAAAGTTAGGGGATAAATATATACATTCCCAATCTGTCCATGCCTGTTGGCTCTTACTTTGCCTACTTTAGAGCTGAAGAAAGTGCTTGGACCAGCGTTTCTTACCACTGAGGAGAGAGGGATTGAGTAAGGGAGGAGAGAGAAGGACTGCTATACACACAAAGTAGCAACGTACTTTTGAGGAGAAAAATGGGGCGGCACAGCAAAGCTGTAGTCATATTGTAAATACCTTTTCACGTTACTACTAATGACTAATTACTAATATTGGTCTTTCGTTTAATGAATGAATGAATGAGTTAAGGATTGAATGAATACCAAAAGGCAAATTACTGAAAAATAAATGGATTCCACTTTATTTTACAGTCCACTACCTGGGGATAAAAGGCAGAATCTACCGCACACCCAAAACCGATTAGTGAAGGTGCTGGAGGCAAAATGGAAAACTGGAGAAACAGGGAAAAGTCTCTGCACACTTCCATTCAGATGCAAATGTCATTGAAATGAATCCAAAGCAACATAAGTAATTACCAGGTAGTGAACTGTTGAAGGTCGACTGACCAAAACCTCAGCTACTATTAAAACACCATTGCATACGATTTAGTACCAGGTAGTTACCTATTATTTTGACGTCTTTGACGAAACTTCCAGGAAGTATTCATTGCCACCATATATACGTCCTTAGTAAATACCAGCCAAACTTTTTGCACTTGACTGTATGCTGCTCTCTTGGCCAGGTCTCCCTCGAAAAAAATATATGAACAAATATAGATTTAAATAAAGCATACATAAAATAAAATGTGAAACCGGACTGTAAAAACTGACAGTCGAGTTACTGCATACCTAATATCTCAGATAACACACACAGGGTCTCCCCCTCACTCCTCACCTTCCAGGGGCTTGACAATCTGCAGGCGATTGGGTAGGTTGGAGCGCAAGCCCCCCGATCCGGCCGAGGAGTGCAGCGAGCTGCCATTGGAGTAGTTGGTGCCTGTCAAAGCCACCGAGCTGGAGACCAGGCTGTCCCCTCAAAGAAGGGGAGCTCTGAGACATGGCTCTGCTGGCAGTGAGATAAACAGTGGAGTGCGGCTTTTAGGTCCTGGCCTCCAGGCATGCCCAGACGCTTAGGGCCACTAACACTGAAATCAGAGAGAGATAAAGGAAGGTTAGTGATAGACTATACACTGTTGATGCACAAACACTCAGAGTAGAGGTAGAATAGGTGTTGAATACAAATGCACTGCTGTTATTAGTACACATAGACCAGAGAAATAGAAGCTGTATGTTTGAACATGTACGAGTGACAGAAGTCCATTAATATACTAATATTTCACTGTTTGTCTACGCCTGTTGTCTGCAAAGCATGTGACAAATAAAATTAGATTTTATTTAATTTGAAAAAGAAATACTCTGTGTATCTGTCTGTGTAGACTCTGTATGAGAGTTAATGTAATTCACACATATACACTGTTGCCAGTCTCACCTGTTGTCCCACCTCTGCCAGCCTCGATATGGCACTAGGTGGTTTGTCCTCCAAGGTGAGGCTGGTGCTGTCTGAGCCGTAGTAGCTGGTACGGGGGAGTGAAGGCGCGGCTGGAGCGCAGCGACATGGGGCTGGAGCCGGGCACCTGGCCGGGGGAGTGGCACCGCGACCGCAGCCTCGACACTTGGTTCACCACCTTCACCGTCTCAAACACGCGCCACGGGTGGTTCCTTTGGCAACCATAGATAAACCATATAGATTAGTGGTGGTGATGAAGTGCCCGTTAATAAGTCTAACATGTATATGTTTATGTCAGTGTATTTGTGCTTGGATATTAGATTTTAAACATTGTATTTGAAATATTCTATATTTTGGATCAATAGATGTGCTTGTTATGTCATGCAGTTTTTGTTCAATCAAACATACTTTGTAACATTTCACCTTTGGCACATAACTGACATACCGGTATTGTCATTCGACTGAGCTTAACAGGTTGGAAAAAGCACATTGTCAACGGTGTTTCATGCTTTCACATTGACATCATCACTCACTTGTACTTGGAGGGGGAAGGGACGTCCAGGCCCTTGCGGAAGGTGCCCTCTATCTCTGCTGCCAGGGAGTCACCGCCACCTCCAGTCCCATCAATGTGGATAGGGGGGTGCAACGCCCAGCCAACACCGCCCCCAAAAACAAAGGAGATGATCGTGGACTTCAGGAAACAGCAGAGGGTGCACCCCCCTATCCACATCGACGGGACCGCAGTGGAGAAGGTGGAAAACTTCAAGTTCCTTGGCATACATATCACTGACAAACTGAAATGGTCCACCCACGCAGACAGTGTGGTGAAGAAGGCACAACAGAGCCTCTCCATCCTCAGGAGGCTGAAGAAATTTGGCTTGGCACCTAAAACCCTCACAAACTTTTACAGATGCACAATTGAGAGCATCCTGTCGGGCTGTATCACCTCTTGTTACGGCAACTTCACCACCCGCAACCTCAGGGCTCTCCAGAGGGTGGTGCGGTCTGCCGAACACATTACCGGGGGCAAACTACCCGCCCTCCAGGACACCTACAGCACCCGATGTCACAGGAAGGCCAAAAAGATAATCAAGGACATTAACCACCCAAGTCACTGCCTGTTCAACCCGCTATCATCCAGAAGGTGAGGTCAATACAGGTGCATCAAAGCTGGGACCGAGAGAATGAAAAACAGCTTCTATCTCAAGGCCATCAGACTGTTAAATAGCCCTCACTAGCACATTAGAGGCTGCTGCTGCCTATTGAAATCACTGGCCACTTTAAGAAATGGAACACTAGTCACTTTAATAATGTTTACATATCTTGCATTACTCATCTCATATGTATATACTGTATTCTATAATAGTCTACTGTTTCTTAGTCCATGCCGCTATGTCATTGAAAATACTATTGAATTCCATTCCATTTGTGTGTATTGGGTATATGTTGTGAAATTGTTAGATATTACTTGATAAATATTATTGCACTGTCGGATCTAGAAGCACAAGCATTTCGCTACACCTGCAATAACATCTGCTAAACACGTGTATGTGACAAATAAAATTAGACTTGATTTGATTTGATTTAGCGCTACACCGTGCTGTTGGGCAGGCTCTTGTTGCGCAGGTTCTTAATGTCCTCTCTGGCCTCCCGTAGCATGTCCTCGCACTCTGAGTACTTGTCTTGTAGGTAGTTTAGCTGCAGCCAGGGAGTGCCAGAGGTCAGTTAAATACACACTGCTACCGAGGTTATGTACAATCTTGCCTTGAGGGACATATCTAGGATCAGCTTAGCCTCCTCAAATCCCAGCAACTTTATCCTACTTGTTATTGATAGCTCATTGGAGGGTAATGAGTTGTGGATAGTGGGGAAAGTGTGAGGTGGGTCTTATCTCTGATTTGAGCTGTGATTGGCTCTCCCGCAAGGCACTCAGGTGCTGGGTCAGCTCTTTGTTGTCAGTGGTGAGTGGAGAGTTAATACCATGATCGTATCAGTGATACTGTATACCAACTTGATACTCTACACTGCCTTGCAAAAGTATTCATCCCCCTTGGCGTTTTTTCCTATTTTGTTGCATTTCAATCTGTAAATTAAATGGATTTTTATTGGGATTTCATGTAATGGACTTAC
Source organism: Coregonus clupeaformis (assembly GCF_020615455.1). Lineage (NCBI taxonomy): Eukaryota > Metazoa > Chordata > Actinopteri > Salmoniformes > Salmonidae > Coregonus > Coregonus clupeaformis. The sequence goes on from NC_059229.1 coordinate 6,654,539, forward strand.
AGTTGAAGTCGGAAGTTTACATACACCTTAGCCAAATACATTTAAACTCAGTTTTTCACAATTCCTGACATTTAATCCTAGTAAAAAGTGCCTGTCTTAGGTCAGTTAGGATCACCACTTTATTTTAGGAATGTGAAATGTCAGAATAATAGTAGAGAGAATGATTTCTTTCAGCTTTTATTTCTTTCATCACTTTCCCAGTGGGTCAGAAGGTTACATAAACTCAATTAGTATTAGCTAGCATTGCCTTTAAATTGTTTAACTTGAGTAAATCGTTTCAGGTAGCCTTCCACAAGCTTCCCACAATAAGTTGGGTGAATTTTGGCACATTCCTCCTGACAGAGCTGGTGTAACTGAGTCAGATTTGTAGGCCTCCTTGCTCGCACATGCTTTTTCAGTTCTGCCCACAAATGTGCTATAGGATTGAGGTCAGGGCTTTGTGATGGCCACTCCAACACCTTGACTGTGTTGTCCTTAAGCCATTTTGCCACAACTTTGGAAGTATGCTTGGGGTTATTGTCCATTTGGAAGACCCATTTGCGACCAAGCTTTAACTTCCTGACTGATGTCTTGAGATGTTGCTTCAATATGTCCACATAATTTTCCTTCCTCATGATGCCATCTATTTTGTGAAGTGCACCAGTACCTCCTGCAGCAAAGCACCCCCACAGCATGATGCTGCCACCCCCGTGCTTCACGTTTCGGATGGTGTTCTTCGGCTTGCAAGCCACCACCTTTTTCCTCCAAACATAATGATGGTCATTATGGCCGAACAGTTCTATTTTGGTTTCATCAGACCAGAGGACATTTCTCCAAAAAGTACGATCTTTGTCCCCATGTGCAATTGCAAACCGTAGTCTGGCATTTTTATGGAGGTTTTGGAGCAGTGGATTCTTCCTTGCTGAGCGGCCTTTCAGGTTATGTCGATATAGGACTCGTTTTACTGTGGATATAGATACTTTTGTACCTGTTTCCTCCAGCATCTTCACAAGGTCCTTTGCTGTTGTTCTAGGATTGATTTGCACCAAAGTACGTTAATCTCTAGGAGACAGAACGCGTCTCCTTCCTGAGCGGTATGACAGCTGCGTGGTCCCATGGTGTTTATACTTGCGTACTATTGTTTGTACAGATGAACGTGGTACCTTCAGGTGTTTGGAAATTGCTCCCAAGGTTGAACCAGACTTGTGGAGGTCTACAATTTTTAGACTGAGGTCTTGACTGATTTCTTTTGATTTTCTCATGATGTCAAGCAAAGGGGCACTGACTTTGAAGGTAGGCCTTGAAATACATCCACAGGTACACCTCCAATTGACTAACATGATGTCAATTAGCCTATCAGAAGCTTCTAAAGCCATGACATCATTTTCTGGAATTTCCCAAAGGCACAGTCAACTTAGTGTATGTAAACTTCTGACCCACTGGAATAAGTGAAATAATCTGTCTGTAAACAATTGTTGAAAAAATTACGTGTCATGCACAAAGTAGATGTCCTAACCGACTTGCCAAAACTATAGTTTGTTAACAAAAAATGTGTGGAGTGGTTGAAAAACAAGTTTTAATGACTCCAACCTAACTGTATGTAAACTTCCGACTTCAACTGTAGTTTCCGTCCTCCTTTGGGTACGTTGACTTCAATACAAAACCTAGGAGGCTCGTGGTTTTCACCCCTTTCCATAGACTTATACAGTAATTATGACAACTTCCAGAGGATTTCCTTCAACCTATCAGAGATCTTGCAGCATGAACTGAAATGTTGTCCACCGAATCAAAGGATCAGAGAATGAATCTAGTACTGAAAGCATTAGCAACAGCTAGCTTGCACTGCTTTCTTCAAAAATGAGAGGGAGAGAGATGTATTTCGTTGTATTTTTTGTTGTAAATTCGAGCATCATGTAGAACCCTAAACCTATCGTTGTTACATTGAACTTGGTGAATGGAATATGAATGACAGTCATCCAAAATGCTGTAATAGTAATAAGGCCATGCTCATTAAAAAGATAGTTGTCCTCCCTCATCTTAAACGGCACCGACCGCCACTGCTGTAAGGATGTTTCTTTCAGCTTTTTAGAGGACAACAACACACCCACAATTATGATATCAGTGTCCTGAAATGTATCATGCAGCGTCGGTGTCGTAGACCTACAGAACATGAACTTTAAACCCGTCATAGAGTACAGAGAACGTTCATTGCTTGTGATCCTGTGAGTTTACAATGGAGCTAAAATAGCTTTATAATGGCTGATGATGCAAGTAATATTTTCCCTGATGTCACTTATGTAACTGTAATAATCTGTTTCCACTTTTAATTGGGCTGGCCAAAAATGTTTAAATGAAAGAAATTCCACCTGGTGGCAACGAATGGAACAACAGGAAAAACACATTCTAATGCCTGAAGGTGCTACGTTCATCTGTACAAACAATAGTACGCAAGTATAAACACCATGGGACCATGCAGCCATCATACCACTCAGGAAGGAGATGCGTTATGTCTCCTAGAGATGAACGTACTTTGGTGAAAAAAGTGCAAATCAATCCCAGAACAACAGCAAAGGATCTTGTGAAGAAGCTGGAGGAAACAAAGTATCAATATCCACAGTAAAACGAGTCCTATATCGACATAACCTGAAAGGCCGCTCAGCAAGGAAGAGGCCACTGCTCCAAAACCTCCATAAAAAAGCCAAACTACGGTTTGCAACTGCACATGGGGACAAAGATCGTACTTTTTTGAGAAATGTCCTCTGGTCTGATGAAACAAAAATAGAACTGTTTGGCCATAATGACCATCGTTATGTTTGGAGGAAAATGATGGTGGCTTGCAAGCCGAACACAATCCCAACCGTGAAGCACGGGGGTGGCAGCATCATGCTGTGGGGGTCCTTTGCTGCAGGAGGTACTGGTTCACTTCACAAAATAGATGGCATCATGAGGAAGGACAATTATGTGGATATATTGAAGCAACATCTCAAGACATCAGTCAGGAAGTTAAAGCTTGGTCGCAAATGGGTCTTCCAAATGGACAATGACCCCAAGCATACTTCCAAAGTTGTGGCAAAATGGCTTAAGGACAACACAGTCAAGGTATTGGAGTGGCCATCTCAGAGCCCTGACCTCAATCCTATAGAACATTTGTGGGCAGAACTGAAAAAGCGTGTGCGAGCAAGGAGGCCTACAAACCTGACTCAGTTACACCAGTTCTGTCAGGAGGAATGGGCCAAAATTCACCCAACTTATTGTGGGAAGCTTGTGAAAGGCTACCTGAAACGTTTGGCCCAAGTTAAACAATTTCAAGGCAATGCTACCAAACACTAATTGAGTGTATGTAAACTTCTGACACACTGGGAATGTGATGAAATGAATAAAATCTGAAATAAATCATACTCTCTACTATTATTTTGACATTCTTAAAATAAAGTGATGATTCTAACTGACCTAAGACAGGGAATTCTTACTAGGATTAAATGTCAGGAATTGTGAAAAACTGAGTTTAAATGTATTTGGCTAAGGTGAATGTAAACTTCTGACTTCAACTTTATTACTCCAACTTGCTCAATCTTCATCCTCCCTCGACTCTCTCTGCTCTTTCCATTCCCCCATCTCGCAATCCCCCAGCCCTTCCCCCTCCCTCTACTCTCTCTGCTCTTTCCATTCCCCCATCTCGCTATCCCCCCTTCCCCCTCCCTCTACTCTCTCCGCTCTTTCCATTCCCCCATCTCGCTATCCCCCCATCCCTTCCCCCTCCCTCTCTTTCCTGCCCCTCCATTATCCCCTCTCACCTGAGTCCCTCTCCATCCAGCAGCCTACTGTACTCAGCGATCTCCATCTCCAGCCTCATCTTGATGTCCAGGAGGATCTGGTACTCGGAGGCCTGTTGCTGGATGCTGACGTTGATCTGCTGCAGCTCCTCCTCCATGCTGTTGATATGAACCTGCAGCTGGCTCAGCTGAGAGCCATAGCGACCGTTTATATCAGCGACACTCTGCTCCAGGTACCCCTTCTTGGAATTTGTTTATGTTTGTAAGGGATGAAGAAGATGGAGAAGGAAGAAAGGAGAGGGAAGTAGAAATTGATAAACAGGGAGATGAAGAAGGGTAGAGATAGTTCGATTGGTGCGCATAAACGAGTTAGAACACCTTGACATTAGACCACAGTGGAGGTCTGAAAACATCTAACAAACTTTGATTTTGGAGTGTAATGTTCCTTTAAGACCTAAAGGTATTCCATATTTTAGGAACAGATATAGGGTAAAGATTAATGCTATATGTTTAGGGATGCTGATTCACTAAGATGGTTTGACATTGTTGTGGAAAATAACCACCATACTTTATTACAAATAAGGTCTTACAGAGTTTTTGTTGTTGCATCAAGAAATGACTTTATTAAAGTTTTCAACAAACCTGATACCTATCTGCAGAGGGGCACACATTCTTATGATCTCCCTCCATCTTATATAGTCCTCTTCATTTTTCCCGCTCTTTTATTGCTCCGCCCACTTCCTTTGTCCCTGAGGACGGCTGAACTATTACTCCAACCAATCACCCGCTCCCCTGTCTTGCACACACACTCATGTTTAGCTTAAACATGACAAGGCCCTAAATCACACAAACCTCACCCCCTCAAACTGTCATCACTCAAGAAGATACCAAGGAGACAAAGGTCTAGCCCAAACTCTATTCAACCCTGGTGCCGCTCCCTTCACTGTGTTTGAAGAGAGAGACAAAAACAAACGGCCCAATTCAGTTAGCCACAAAGAATGTTAACTATATGTTCATGATTAACTCAATTTCATCTGATAATCCATTAAAAATACACATCATATCCCTCCCAATGGGATTACTAATCCTATAAATTTATAAAAGTATATTATGTTCATGCTATCAATCCCAATCTTTGCATTCAAGGTTATACTCATTATTAAAATGTCACTATTTCTACTCAAAATAATTCCAACATAAGTGTTAGTCTCCTAACACATTAAAACTAACGTAGCATTGTTTTAACCATACTACCTAGGACTCACATATCTTCATTCAGATCAATCAGTCAGCTTTCAATTCACAATCATACTCAAATTAATTACCCAAAACAAATTTAGAATGACAATTCTTAGTCAGTCACCTTGGTTCCACCATTCAAAGTTAAAACTCTCACCTTGGCACATATTGACACTAACAGAATGTACCTTTATATTATCCATAATTTTAGCATTACATTTTAGTCATTTAGCAGACGCTCTTATCCAGAGCGACTTACAGTTAGTGCATACATTATTTTTTTTCATACCCCCTGTGGGAATCGAACCCACAACTCTATCAACTGAGCTACATCCCTGCCGGCCATTCCCTCCCCTACCCTGGACCAATTGCACGCCGCCCCATGGGTCTCCCGGTCGCGGCCGGCTACGACAGAGCCTGGATTCGAACCAGGATCTCTAGTGGCACAGCTAGCACTGCGATGCAGTGCCTTAGACCACTGCGCCACTCGGGCGAGAATTACAACAGATCAGTATCTTAATGCATTCCTAGTCTAAATTACTATCAATTTAGCAGTGTATAATAACTCCTCAATTCAACATACTACCTCAACTAACACTCCCTTCCTCTACCGGCACTCAATCTTCTGGCGTCCTCTTTATGTCCTTCAGATAGCTTCATAGTTCATCTTGGATTGCCCATGGCAATGCCCCAATTCCAATGTCACACCTGAGCCACCCCACCTCCACCATCATTCTGTTTTGTCCATTTTGCCAACCAGTATACCCAATACTATGAAGAATGTTGTATTGGCATAGATCTTTCTTCCTGCTCACTCCACATGGACTCCTGTCACATTCTTGAGAGAAAAGGCACAAAAGAGAAGGCAATTGATTGCTTTGATTTGATGCTGGATTCAGGTCTCCTGGCAGAGGTGGTGTCGGACAGGAACGTCTTCAATGCCTTTGTTGCTCCGCTTCAACCGGGTAGAGGGTTTTTGGTTTTTATTGAGGTTTACACCGTTCTGGACTGAATTATTTCTGCTATGCATTACGACACCATCCGTAGTAACCTCAGGAAAGGACAGATCATAACAGTTCAGTTGAGTTAATTTCCAATCCAAAACATCCCTATTAACATTGACTATATGACAAATCATTATGTTTCATCAATCATTCTTAATACCCATTTCTAATACTTGATCCTGCTGCCTGATAGATTTTTATTTGAGGGGTCCCTGTATTCCAAAGGCTATCTGTTAAATGCCCCCTAGTTTCACATTCTCCCTTGAATTCTCCCAAATTATATAACCCAATTGTTTTATTGTAACATTCCTATATTTCCTCATAGTCTATTTGATATTACTCTGGTGTTTCCCTTTTCCTTGTTCCTATTCTAACAATTGCTTACACTTCTCTCCTCATTCTGGTTGATCATAAAATTGTTTATAGTTAACATTTCCTAAATATTACAAAAGTTGTGATTGAATCCTAGCACACAGTCCTGGTAACTGTGAAGATTTTGAACTACTGTTAATTCTTTAAACGGAGATGTGGTGCATATTAGACTATTTTCTTTATTTAATTGTAATGTAATATATTGTACTCATCTATACCAATCATTGTTTAACGGCTCCTTCCATTCCCTTTCTTCTGTATTTGGTATGGCTCTAACATGTACAGGGTTTAGTGCACTTTCCCAAGGAATAACTACTCCAACAACACTTCCCCCTGGAACTCTAACACAAAGTACTACATCAAGTCTTGAACTGTTATCCTTATGTCTATGATCCATCTGTCTTTTTCTTTTATTATCTTAAGGTCACCGTTACCCCATGTGATTTCCCCATACTCCTTGTGCTGGTTCCTCCCACACCAATAACCATTTAACCCTTGTATTTTAATAGTGATCCCTTTCTGTATTTTAGTTATGGTTCCTGCCTGTGCAGGAATATACATTCTAATCCTGTCTATATCCCTTCTATGTCTTGTTCTTCTGCTCTTTTCTATTATCAGTACCCCATTCCCCTTATTATCAGGGAACTAGTCAAGTGCAGAGAAATCAATGATGAGGATATCTGGTGCATCTTGGAGGTCTGGAATCTCTCGGTGGTCTGGAATCTCTCGGAGGTCTGGAATCTCTCGGAGGTCTGGAATCTCTTGGCGGTCCCTTAGTCATCAGTTCCCTCACTCTGGTACAATGGTTTAGATGATACCCGATCGCGCTCCCCTCTATCCGTACCGCCGTTGGTGTAACCTGGACGATGACGTATGGTCACTTTAGCTGTTAACCTTCTTCCGTCACTAGGGTCTCCGGATCAGCCAGAGTCCCTCTCAATCTATTGACATCGGTCTGCAAAGAGTGTCCTTCTATCAGCCTACCCATAGCTCGGAGTTACTGCTGCAAGGACACACAAGCACAGACACACACAAAATACAACAATGTTACCCAATGGCTGAGGTTGGAGCACTCCTATAGTGGGAAACATGGATTTAAGTATCTGTCTCCGCCACATTTACCATCATTGAGGTAGCCAACCACACCTGGTACAGGCCCCTCCACATAGGGTCTTTCCAACTCTTTCTTCCGTAGTCTTTTACCATCACATAGTCTCCAGGGCGCAGAAAATACTCAGATTCTCCTACTCCGTTGGGCAGATTTCCCTTCACCCATGGGAAAAAATCTTAAGAACATTGTTAGGTTAGGTGAGACACAGTATGCTACTTATGTCCTCTCATCCATCACGAGAAGCCTTGAGATTATGAAGCTCACCTACTTCCAGCTCGTTGTAGTCCACTCATTTCATAGACAGACCACCTCTACACCCTGCCTCCTATCACAAAAACAAAAAAGATTTAACCTAACCCATAACACAGTATTACCACTGCTCATATCCTTAATACAATTTGCATATCTTACCACAACAACATTAAAACCATTAAAAACCATTAAAACTCCTGTAAACCCCAAAACAATTAAAACACCTGTAAAAACCCTGTAAGCCCAAAAAAACAAAATCGTTAACACCTTCCCCCCTTTGGACACATGCATCACATCGTGATTCATGTGTTCAAAAAACAAAACAACAATATTGCTTGTTAAACCAAAAATAATAACTGAACTTAAAATGACAACCCTTGATGATATCTTAACCCAATTTCATTCCATAACATTATTCAAGGATATCTCTCCTTCAAGACTAACTCTCTCATTTCATCATTGTCCTGTTTGGAATTATATATAGGATGAATGCCAAATTATATACTTATTTACAATTCCTTATTATAAATCAACCCCTAATTCAGCATGCCTCCAAGATTTACAGTGTGGATGATCAGGCCACACCATAAAGCCAGGACAGATTGCAGAGGTCATTGAAATCATTCAATTACTAGTTTTATCAAATAGTATACTACTCATTAACAACCCTCAAAACATTTCATAAATGTTGTATCCCAAGTGTACAATATGTCTTTAGTACAGCTCTTTTCAAAATTAATCACACGTATTTACTTATCCCTCAGTAAAGAAAAGCCCAAATTAAATAATAAATAATAATAATATGCCATTTAGCAGACGCTTTTATCCAAAGCGACTTACAGTCATGCGTGCATAATTTTTTTTTGTGTATGGGTGGTCCCGGGGATCGAACCCACTACCTTGGCGTTACAAGCGCCGTGCAAATTACATGTGTTTGCCCCTTTAAGATATTTCACTTCCATCCTGTGAAAAAAACTAAAATAACAATTAAAAATCCTATACAGCTAACATTTCATACTAAATGGTCTGTTTGTGGTTATTTGAACACCATATAGTAAAAAAATAAACAAACAAAAAATGGCCAGGCCTTACTTATAGTCTCAGAAAATATTTCAAAGAAAAGAGAATCACTCCCCCCTTTTTCGTGGAAGAAAAAGTACACATTTAGTTAGTTTCCATTTTGATACCTCTTAATCAGTCCACACAATCTAAATTTGAAATTCTAACTCTCTTGCCACATCTCCTGATCCCTCCTTTCAGACAACCCTCAAGAACATCACTTGTGACTGCTCCCTTCTCCGGTGAATTCCACAATCCAGTACACACAAAACGAAATAAAATCCCAAAAGATTTAAACGTCTAGGCTTTTCCCTAGCCACACTGCTACCACTCAATCACGCCCACCATGCTTTGTGACGTCAGAAACTCAAATATGCTATCTCTTGCCTCGTTGGTTGCACTTTCCTACATGCCCTGTGGCCCCCCTCCTATAAAATTGTTTACTAATGTGATGATGGTTTCCCCCATTAGCGTCATCGTCATTCGACGCCCATAACACTCAAATTCAACCCCTCTAGCGATTGTTTAAATGCAGCATGATACACCATTTGACCATTTGTAACCCTCATTCGCGCTGTCACCCATACATACTGTCAATTTACATTTCACCTTTCAGAATGTATTATCTTTGACCCTCGGAAGGATTCTTTAACCCCACTGAATGTAATACTTTTCCCTCTCACAAATACAGTAAATTCCTCAGTGTAAGAAATCAGTGATATTTGATCCCACGTATCTATTAAAATGTTGTTTGAGACGTGGTCTCCTACATCTCCCTCCTCATTCATACTGTAGGGGATTTCCATCAATCCGTGAAGAAAGACTCACAATCAAGACACATCAGACATTTTAATGTTTCATTAAGTGGAATATACACCTATAACATAACAAACCCATAACCACTTTCCAGTATTCTAATCATTTCAATTTGCTGCCTTGATTTTAGTAAAAATATAAATTGTTGTGTAATCAATCTAGAACCTACAAAAAGTTAGTCCTGTCCCCTAGTCCAAAATAAATGCTTCTCTAGCTACCCTGATTTGGTCCTCCCCATGAGTTCTAAGACTGCAGCCATTCATCTTAGCTGGTGCGATTTCTTTGCCAATTTTCCTGTTGTGGTTGCCTAGGCAGCCATGGGTTGGTAGGACAATCCCTTCTCATATGTCCTAATTGATTGCACCTCCAGCAGACACCTGGTCTTCTTGGTCCACCACTCTGGTGTGTTTGATGCTGTGGTTGGGACCATTGATTCTTGTGTCTCTTTTCATTATTATTGTTTTGCCGCTGTCCAGGAGACTGTTGTGTGTACACATTCACTACTGGTAAGGTAGTAGATCTTTGGCCTTGCTGCTGAAGCGGTATCTGTTGACCTCCTTGGAGAACAGGTGTAGTTTGTGTTTTCTCTTTGTCCTTTCTTGTCAGCTCTTCCAGCTGCAACTGTCCCAGTTTTCTCAGAATCTCTCTCCACTGCTTCGCCAATTTCTGTTCATCCCTCCTGTATTTCTCCATTGCGTGGATAAGATGGTCGCACAATTCCTTGCGTGATTCTGACGTTAGTCCCTCTGTCTCACTCTGTCCTTGATCAGAGTCAGCACACTGTCTAAATTCTTCACCTTCCTCATCACTTGTATTCCCCCCATCTCTTTGCCCATCATACTCTTGTTCATCTATCCCATAATTTTCCAGCTCCGTTAACATCCCCCTCAGTCTTTCATAACAGTCTATATCTAAATGTGATTGTTTTCCTCTTCCTGGTGTGGAAACCTGCTGCTTCCTTTTTTCTCCTTCTATCTCTACATTCCCTGTTATTGCGACTAAACCTGTGACCTGAGAATACCGCCCCCCCCTTTTATCCCTTGCCTTTCCTTTACTATCCTTCTATCATTACTGGATCAATGACACTTGTAATAACTGTTTCGCATTAAATTGTGCCTTTTTCTGATAATATTATAATTGTAGCCTATTGCATTACTTTAGTTTAAAATATACGTTTGTTTATTCAACAAATCTACAACCCACTATAAGTTGGTGCTATTCCCTCAGCATAATAGCTAAAGCTACTTGCATCCCCTGGTTCACGTAACGAAAACAAATTATCGTTTTAGAATTCACCACCTATTTGCATACACCACTGGTGTTAAGCAACCTATCGAATAAAGTAATAACAATTATAATTAGTAAAATAACTGTTTTCCAGTCAAGTATTTAGACTTACAGCTCAATTCGTACTAGCTGGACTGTCTCTCTTTTACCCGCGAACCAGAGCCATAAATTATTTTCCTTTGTTACCACAGCTCCAGTGCAATTGCCAGCCCGCTATTCAATTTCTGTAACTGTCCTTTCTGATTACGCTCTAATTAATAAAACAAACACTGGCTATAATTTACAAGCATACATTTAATTCACATCCATATTCAATTTTATTCTCAGTAGCTTTCAAATTATCAACGCATTCGGGCGGCGGGTAGCCTAGTGGTCAAGAGCGCCGTGCCAGCAACGGAAATGTTGCTGGTTCTAATCCCCGAGCCGACCAGGCGAAAAATCTGTCGATGTGCCCCCGAGCAAGGCACCCACTCCTGTAAATCACTCTGGACAAGAGCAACTGACAAACTGTAATCTTTCTCCCCTATTCCGGTTGAATACCGGAGTCGTTCAATTTGAAATCAGCCAGCTGCTAAATCGTTCAGTCTTATAACACAAAATGAACATTGACTGTTCTATCAATCTCAGCAACCCATAAACGTAATTGGAAAATCTAATGCAGAATCTCTGCTTTATTTGAATGACAAGTAAATCCTCTGTTATTCTAATTCTAAATGGTCTGTATTTCTAGTATCTTGCACATATCACATTTATCACAAAATAGCTTTGAAGGACACAGATCTCACACGCTCAACGTAAATACCTTAGCAGTCAACGAATCAAACACACATTCATTGATTTTGCAACAGATCTAAAGACTTAACCAAATGAATTATATTCCTCCCCTAATATACTGAAATTCCTTGACTGTATTACCTCTGCTTCTGGAATAATAGATAACTATTATAATGCTTAAAAAAAATTTTATATCACCCGCTCTATGTACTGTCTCTCACCCCCCACGTACGTCTACGTGTTTGGGTGCTCAAGCCAGCACTTATATATTATTCCACTTTTATCCACTCTCCATTAATCAATTACCCACACATAACATACATCATATGTCAATATTATTCATCATCCACCGCATTCGTATTTGTAATGATTCTTTATCGCCACACGCTCTATAACATTATCATACACCCCTCTTTATCTCTTCATCATACCACATTCACACAACGTTGATCTCAAACACGCTTCATCACTATTTGCATAACCTACCGGAATATTCCTTTACTATGGTCAATTTTACCATAATCCTATATCCCTCCTAAATTTCCCAACTTTAATTACCCCCTAAAAGCTTGACCGAAATTCAATGTGTCGACGTCATATGATCACCCCCATACATGTGACCTGTTCCTTCAACAGGATTTCTCTCTCTCTCCTTTACGTTAGTAAATGAATATCCACTTACTATTAATTATTCTCTCCCTAATGCAAGATTGGGCTTTCCCTTTCTCCACCAGCCTTAGAAGCTTCAAATGACCTAAAATATAGTCCCTTTCCTTACACTTTCTCCACAACGACAAGGCTATTATTTTCATGATTTCTTTTTGTTGTCCGATCACCCACACAGATAACCCGCCACTCGTGCTTAAATGAGTCAGACAGAATGACAAGCAGGACGAACAATAGTGTCAGACGATTGAACGAAGCTGACCAAATGACAACTTAATCACAATTGAATGAACCACAGCCGCTCAAACAAATTATTCACCCCGCACAAGATGAGCAGACCTACTCTATCTTATTATTTCTCTATACTTTGAAGCCCTGGTGGCGTTCACAACCGTTCACCTACTAGGGATGAAAAGCGCAACGTCCAATTTATGCTGTCACCTTCTCAGGATGACTTCATTTTTACCCGATTCGCTGTCTAGTTTGTGCATCACCTCACCCAGGCTGATGCGTCACCTACCTCTGAGCAGCCTCTAACAATTATAAACACGTTAGAGCGGTAGCCATAGGCCGTTTCAGTAATGTATGTCCAATCTACCTCCGAGCAGCCTCTAACAATGATCAACACGTTAGAGCGGTATCCGTAGTGGACGTTTGGCTAGCAACCTACCCCCGAGCTGTCCTCTGGGGTGCTAATTTTAGCTCCCCAAAGCGGTATCCGTAGGATTTAACTCATCAACAATCAATTGCATGCATGCTTATACCTCATTCCAACAAAAACTCTGCTTCTTCTGCTAAATCTGGTCCTTAAATTTCTGGAGAGAACCCTTCCGTACCCCACCCTCAGATTCAGCTTGATCGAAACACACAGTTTACCTTTTAAACAGCGGCCACTGAGTCTGTGTGAGTCGCTCAAACTTTCTCAGGCGGGAAAGTTATCAAGGATCTCTATAACCAATCACGTCGGGGTCACCAATTATGTTGTGTAAAATAACCACCATACTTTATTACAAATAAGGTCTTACAGAGTTTTTGTTGCATCAAGAAATGACTTTATTAAAGTTTTCAACAAAGCCGATACCCGTCTGCAGAGGGGCACACATTCTTAAGGTCTCCCTCCATCTTATATAGTCCTCTTCATTTATCCCGCTTTTGTATTGCTCCGCCCACTTCCTTTGTCCCTGAGGACGGCTGAACTATTACTCCAACCAGTCACCCGCTCCCCTGTCTTGCACACACACTCATGTTTAGCTTAAACATGACAAGGCCCTAAATCACACAAACCTCACCCCCTCAAGCTGTCATCACTCAAGAAGATACCAAGGAGACAAAGGTCTAGCCCAAACTCTATTCAACCCTGGTGCCGATCCCTTCACTGTGTTTGAAGAGAGAGACAAAAACAAACGGCCCAATTCAGTTAGCCACAAAGAATGTTAACTATATGTTCATGATTAACTCAATTTCATCTGATAATCCATTAAAAATACACATCAACATCATCCTCTGTAGCTCAGCTGGTAGAGCTCGGTGCTTGTAACACCAAAGTAGTGGGTTCGATCCCCGGGACCACCCATACACACAAAAAAACACCTGACATACAAACACACACACATCGTTTTAGTCAAAAGAATAGTATCACTACATGTCAATTGTTCCTCTAACAAAACACATTTAGGGACCCGGGCCAACACCCTTCGAGGCCCCCTGTCCTATTTTCAGAGGTTGCTCTCGAACCACTTTGCAGCATCTCTCTGGTTCTTCGCCACCATGCCCTCATACTGGGTCCTCATCTCCTCCAGCACCTTGCTCATGTCCACTGAGGAAGCACAGTCCATCTCCACATTCACAGCACCACACTGCTGCGGCCGCATCAACTGCATCTCCTAACAACAGAAAAAGGGGGACAAAACCGCTGGAAAACTGCATCCGACCGGACGAACTGAGACCACTCGAACCGACACCGCTACGGGAGCTGTAGCTACGGCTACTACTGCGACTGGCTACAATGGACATAGCGAGAGATAGTCTGGCGATGCATCCTGGGAGGTTAAAGTGCA